>NW_028270013.1:0-120660 GCF_054644295.1 Miniopterus natalensis | reverse complement strand
AAAACTAGAAATGTGTACAAAATACAGATGTGCTACACCGTTCGTACCACCAATTATGATTACGAAATGGAAAAGACACCTACTAACAGCGTAAACAATGGAGTAACAGACACTTTTTGGCACGATCATTACATTCGAATACTTCACTCGACACGGAACTTCTCTTGCTTATTCCCTCCAATGGCGAAACACACTCCAAATAATGCCTCTATTTTTATAAGACATACATAAAATGAATACATTTCTAAAGGGGAAGAACAAACCAATATTGGAACAGTGTACTTTTAGCATTTAAATCGGCCGCCCAGTGTGTAAAGCTTGACTGGCCATTGTAGTATCAATTCCTATGAAGCGGTACTTTGCAAAGCTTTAAGTAAACACTAAAATTCATAATTGAGAATGGAATTAAATAATGAATGTTCGTGCATACTTCACCAGTCTATTCCATTATATTAACAGAGTTCACAGGACATATGAGCATTTCACACAGTAATGCAACTGAATTACGTCAGAGATCAAGGCTTACTCCAAAGTGATGTGATGTGTTTCTTAGTCCGTGTAACAACCTAAAATCAATACATGTGGTATATGCTCCTTGCAATGTCTGTAAGGAAAGGTCTAGTTTTAGCGCCTCAATGAGTTTGGCAGTGCTTGCACTGTTAGCAAAGCTTATGTACGTGCAGCATTAGAAAGTTGAATACACAGAGGATTTGGAAACACTGACGCAGAAACAGCAGCTACCGCATGAAAATCCAAACTCTGTAATCGGTTTTCCAACATGCTCTCATACTACATGGCTTTAGCGAGTAACGCGAAACAGAAGATAGCCTTTTACAGAGTGATTCACCCGTGTATTATCAAAAGTTTATTGGAATATGTTCCCGAGAGATAATGCACGAATTACTCTTGATGACACAATATGCATTCAATCCATTTGTACAGGCTACTAGAAAGGCAGTGTAGAAGACTTGCGACTCGTATTGATTTCTTCTGACACTGAAGTGAATATTCGGAACACAGCGTGAAAGTCGTACACAGCACAGATGTGAAAGAGGGTTTGGAGCACAATTATGATTACCCAATGAAACACCTACGATGTGTACAACGGTGTATCACGCACCTTTTGTAAAGGTCATTAAATAATAATAATTCACAGAAATAATGAGCACTCGACACAGGACTTCTCTTGTGTAGTCTTTAAAATATTGAAACACTTTCTAATTAGTGCCTCTACTCTCCAAAGACATAACGTCTATACATCAGTAAAAGTTAATAGAAAACCAATATTGGAACTGTTTGGTTTTAGCGTTTCAATGAGCAGCTAGCTCATCGTGTAAAACCTGACCGACCATTTTGAAAGGAATTCGTACAAAGCGGTATTTTGGCAAAGTTTGAAGCAAGCTCTGCAATTCATGAATGACGGTGTGGACAGAACTGGAAAATATTCGGCAAAACGAAATGAGCCAGGCAGAGGAAGACAAACATCGCATGATCTCACTTTTCTGTGGAATCTAAAGAACGTAATAAGCTGATGGACAGGATAGATTCAATGACGTGGCAGCATGGATCAGACCGAAGAGTCTCAGATTGCGGGTGGGGTGGGGGGGCGACGGGTGGGTGGAGGGGGAGAGAGTAACTGAAGAATTGCTATCCGTCCGTATATGACTCACCCAAGGGCACGGACAAGGGTGTGATGAGGGACTGGGGAGGTGATGTGGGCTGGGTGGAATGGGCCAAGGGGGAGAAAAATGGACATCTGTAACACCTTGAACAATAACAAGTAAATATCAATGAAAGTAAAATGGTTTGGTTTCATGTTAAACACATAAACTAAAATTCATGAATGAGGAAGAAGCTAAATGTAAGTGAATGTTTGCTCATGCTCCCCCTTTAAATACCATTCAGTTAAAAGACTTCGCCAGCGACATGAGCATTCCTCACAGTAATTCACCTGTGAATGAGGGGAAAGATTGAGACATAGTCCAACGTGATGTAATGCGTGTATTAGTCTATGAACTAACTTGCAATCAATATGTTTGGATAGGCTACTTGCAAGGTCTACTGGGAAAGTTTTGATTTTCGTGCTTGAATGAGTTTTGCAATGTTTAAGTCTCTAGGACAGTCTGGGTACAGCGTTAGAATGTTTTTTGAGGAGAGGGTTTGGAAACACTGATGGAAGCACAAACTCTATCAACTGCGTGAAAATCCAAACTACTTAATATGTGTTTGAACGTGTTCTTTCAGGAAACGGCTTGACATGATGAGACTAAGCAGAAGATATTAGCACTTTGCGGACTGATTCACCTGTGAATGATCACAGATTTCTGTGAATACGTACCAAGGTAGTTCATGTATGAATACTTGATGACACACCATGTATTCAGTACACTTTTACATGCTAATCTCAATGACAGTTCAGAAGAGTGTTGTTTTAGTGTTTCAAGTTACCTAGCACTGTTTAACACTGGAGTTCAGTTTCTGAACACACGTTGTGAAGGATGTACACAACACAGATGTGCAACAACACTGTGCTTGGCAGAATTAGGATAGCCAAAGGAAACACCTGCTATCTATGGAAACAATGGGACAAAATGCACCTTTTGTAAACATCATTACATGATACTTCACAGAAGCAGTGAGTCCTCGACAGAAAATCTCTCTTGCGGATTCTTTCGAATAGTGAAACGCTTTCCAATTCATGCCCCTATCTTTCTAAGGCATAACGTCAGTCCATTTGGACGTGTTAAGGGCTAACCAGTATTGGAACCGCGGCGTTTTAGCGTTTATATTTGCAGCTCACTGTGTAAAAGTTGACTGACCATTCTAAAAATCAGTTCAGACCAGGTGGGATTTTGTTCAGTGTTAAGGAAACACTAAAAGTCATGAATGAGAAACTTAGAAAGTGGTAACTGTTTGATCATACTCACCTTTCAAATTCCATTAAATTAAAAGACTTCACTGGCAATATGAGAACTGCAGAGAGTAATTCAACTGTAAAATTAGGTCAAAGACTGAGACAAAAGTGTCCAAAGTGAGCTAACCTGGGTATTAGTCTTTGAAATAACATCAAATCAATACATTTGTATCGGCTACTGGCAACGCCTGCTGGGACATGTTTGGCTGTAGTCCTGGAATGACTTTAGCATCGTTTAAACCTCTAGCAAAGGCTATGTACAGTGTTGGAAAGTGGAACAGGCAGAGGATTTGGAAACACTGATTGAAACAGAAAGTATACCTAGAGCATGCAAATCCAAACGATTTAATAAGGAAATATTGAGAGGTGGCGTAAGGGGGGAAAGGGCATTAAATGAAGTAGATCTCAAGGGTAACCTTAAATGTAAACTGAAGAAGTGCTCCAATCAAAAGACGTGAGGTAGCCGAATGGATAAGACAACAGGCCCCAAATACGTACTCTCTGCAAGAGACCCACCTGAGAGCAAAACATTCACAGAAGCTAAAAACGAAAGGATGGGAAAAAATATTCCCTGCAAATGGAAATAAACAACGAGGTTAGCATTACGTGTTTCTGACAATCTAAGCTTACAGACCATAACAAGGGACAAAAGTGGTCACTACATTACAATAAAGGAATCAATCCAGCAGGAGGAAATAACACATCAATATACATGCACCCAATAGAGGAGCGCATACATATGTAAGAGATTAATTCATTCGTGGACTTTAAGGCAGAGATCTACAGCAGACAATCATAGTGGAATATTTTAACACCCCACTGTCATCATTTTACTGATGATCAAGACAAAATGTCAACAGGGAAACACAGGTCTTAAATGACACACTGGATCTAATGGATTTCATTGATATTTACAGAACCGTTCATCCCAAAGCAGCAGAAGACACAAACTTCTCAAGTGCACGCGGCACATTTTCAAAAGTAGACTACATGTTAGGGCACAAGGCGAGGCAATACAAACTCCACTGAAGACTGAAAATCTTATCAAACACCTTCTCAGACCACAATGCCATGAACCTAGAAATCAACCTTGATAAAGAGGAAGATTTAAACGAATGGAAGAATAGGCCATGTTCCCGGACTGGAAGAATTAATAGCATTCAAAGGTCTATATTCGCCAACGCAATTTACAAATTCAAATGCATTTTGGAATAAAATACCAACAGCATATTTCACAGAGCTATAACAAATACTCCAAAGCATTATACGGAAACAAAAGAGGCCCCAAATAGCAGCAGCCCTCTGGACAACAAAGAGCAGAGTGGGAGGGATCACTTTACCGCATATCAAACTGTACTACTAAGCCACTGTAATCAAAACAGCCTGGTACTGGCACCACAACAGACATGCGTAGCTCAACGGCATAGAACAGAGAGCCCAGAAAGAGACCAAAAGCATTATGGTCAGTTAGTAATTGACAAAGGAGGCCAGAGTAAAGGACAATGGAGTAAAGGTAGACTCTTCACTAAATGGTGCTAGGAAAATTGAACAACTACCTTTAAAAAAAGGGAACTAGACCACCAACTTACACCATACACCAAAATAAATTCAAAATGGATCAAAGGCTTACATGTAAGTTGTGGAACTACTGTTTGAGAGAACATATTTGCCAAACACACATCTGATACAGGGTTAATATCCAAAATACGTAGGGAACTCATACAATCCAATTACAAACCGGGCTAAGTACCTAATAGGTACTTCTGCAGAGAGGACAACATATAGATGGCCAAGAGACATGTGAGAAAATGCTCAGCGCCACTAATCAGAGAAATGCAAATTGAAACCACGGTGAGGTATCACTTCACACCTGTAAGAACGGCTACCATCAACAAATCCACAAAGGACATGTGCCGTGAGGATGTGGAGAAAGGGGAGCCTTACTTAGTACACTGCCGGTGGGAATGCAGACTTGGGCAGCCGCTACGGAAAACAGTCTGGAGGCGCCTCGAATAAATTAAAATGGGACTATCTTTGGACCCAGTGATCTCACTTCTAGGAATATATCTTAAGATATAGTCTTAAAAGAAAATAATCAGAAAGAATAGATGCACCCCTTTGTTCATAGTAGTGCGTGTGACGATAGCTAAAACCTAGAAAGGGCCCAAGCGTCCGTCAGCAGATGAGTGGATAAAAAGGCTGTGGGACAGTTACACCGTGGAGCACCACACAGCTGTAAAGAAGAAGGATCTCATACCATGGGGGGCAGCACGGATGGGCTTAGACAATATTATGCTAAGTGAAATAAGCCGGCTGGACAAAGACAAGTATTGCTTGATTTCACTCGCATGTGGAACTTGAAGGACAAAATCAACTGATGGACAAAAGAGATCCGGGGACACTGAAGCATGGAACAAGCTGATGATTCTCAGAGGGAAGGTGGGGGTAGGTGGGTGGCTGGGAAGGGATGAACCAAAGACCTTATATGCATGTATGCAGAACCCATGGACACAGGCAATAGTGTGGTGGCGGCCCGGGTATATTTGTTTATGCTTTTCCATAAATTCCACTATATTAAAATACTTCACAGGCGATATGAGCATTTGTCACGGTTATTCAACTGTGAATTACGTCAAAGATTCAGACATAGCCCAAAGTGATCTAATGCGTTTATTAGCCTACGAAATAACATAAAATCAATGCATTTGTGTATGCTGCTTGCAACTTCTATTTGGAAAGGTCTAGGCGTACTGCTTGAAAGAGGGTTGCATTGTTTAAACCTCTTGCAAAGTCCAGGACAGTGTTAGCAAGTCGTATACACGGAGGTTTAGGAAACACTGATTGAAGCATAAAGCATACCTACTGCAGGAAAATCAAAACTATGTCATAGGTGTACAAACAAACATAACATAAAATCAATAGATTTGTGAATGGAAAGAGCACACCAATATTGGAACAGCGCCATTTTTCACAGGAGAGGTTTACAGAATGAGTCACCTGTGTATTACAAAAGGTTCATTTGAGTACCTTCCAGACAGCCAGTGCAGGAATTGCTCGATGGCATAACAGGCATTCAATACATTCGTGTATGTGAATAGCGAAGACAGTGGAGAAGAGTGCAGTTTCAGTGCTTCATTTTCCTTTGTACTGTCCCAAACTGGAGTGACTATTGTGAACAAAACTAGAAATGTGTACAAAATACAGATGTGCTACACCGTTCGTACCACAATTATGATTACGAAATGGAAAGACACCTACTAACAGCGTAAACAATGGAGTAACAGACACTTTTTGGCACGATCATTACATTCGAATACTTCACTCGACACGGAACTTCTCTTGCTTATTCCCTCCAATGGCGAAACACACTCCAAATAATGCCTCTATTTTTATAAGACATACATAAAATGAATACATTTCTAAAGGGGAAGAACAAACCAATATTGGAACAGTGTACTTTTAGCATTTAAATCGGCCGCCCAGTGTGTAAAGCTTGACTGGCCATTGTAGTATCAATTCCTATGAAGCGGTACTTTGCAAAGCTTTAAGTAAACACTAAAATTCATAATTGAGAATGGAATTAAATAATGAATGTTCGTGCATACTTCACCAGTCTATTCCATTATATTAACAGAGTTCACAGGACATATGAGCATTTCACACAGTAATGCAACTGAATTACGTCAGAGATCAAGGCTTACTCCAAAGTGATGTGATGTGTTTCTTAGTCCGTGTAACAACCTAAAATCAATACATGTGGTATATGCTCCTTGCAATGTCTGTAAGGAAAGGTCTAGTTTTAGCGCCTCAATGAGTTTGGCAGTGCTTGCACTGTTAGCAAAGCTTATGTACGTGCAGCATTAGAAAGTTGAATACACAGAGGATTTGGAAACACTGACGCAGAAACAGCAGCTACCGCATGAAAATCCAAACTCTGTAATCGGTTTTCCAACATGCTCTCATACTACATGGCTTTAGCGAGTAACGCGAAACAGAAGATAGCCTTTTACAGAGTGATTCACCCGTGTATTATCAAAAGTTTATTGGAATATGTTCCCGAGAGATAATGCACGAATTACTCTTGATGACACAATATGCATTCAATCCATTTGTACAGGCTACTAGAAAGGCAGTGTAGAAGACTTGCGACTCGTATTGATTTCTTCTGACACTGAAGTGAATATTCGGAACACAGCGTGAAAGTCGTACACAGCACAGATGTGAAAGAGGGTTTGGAGCACAATTATGATTACCCAATGAAACACCTACGATGTGTACAACGGTGTATCACGCACCTTTTGTAAAGGTCATTAAATAATAATAATTCACAGAAATAATGAGCACTCGACACAGGACTTCTCTTGTGTAGTCTTTAAAATATTGAAACACTTTCTAATTAGTGCCTCTACTCTCCAAAGACATAACGTCTATACATCAGTAAAAGTTAATAGAAAACCAATATTGGAACTGTTTGGTTTTAGCGTTTCAATGAGCAGCTAGCTCATCGTGTAAAACCTGACCGACCATTTTGAAAGGAATTCGTACAAAGCGGTATTTTGGCAAAGTTTGAAGCAAGCTCTGCAATTCATGAATGACGGTGTGGACAGAACTGGAAAATATTCGGCAAAACGAAATGAGCCAGGCAGAGGAAGACAAACATCGCATGATCTCACTTTTCTGTGGAATCTAAAGAACGTAATAAGCTGATGGACAGGATAGATTCAATGACGTGGCAGCATGGATCAGACCGAAGAGTCTCAGATTGCGGGTGGGGTGGGGGGGCGACGGGTGGGTGGAGGGGGAGAGAGTAACTGAAGAATTGCTATCCGTCCGTATATGACTCACCCAAGGGCACGGACAAGGGTGTGATGAGGGACTGGGGAGGTGATGTGGGCTGGGTGGAATGGGCCAAGGGGGAGAAAAATGGACATCTGTAACACCTTGAACAATAACAAGTAAATATCAATGAAAGTAAAATGGTTTGGTTTCATGTTAAACACATAAACTAAAATTCATGAATGAGGAAGAAGCTAAATGTAAGTGAATGTTTGCTCATGCTCCCCCTTTAAATACCATTCAGTTAAAAGACTTCGCCAGCGACATGAGCATTCCTCACAGTAATTCACCTGTGAATGAGGGGAAAGATTGAGACATAGTCCAACGTGATGTAATGCGTGTATTAGTCTATGAACTAACTTGCAATCAATATGTTTGGATAGGCTACTTGCAAGGTCTACTGGGAAAGTTTTGATTTTCGTGCTTGAATGAGTTTTGCAATGTTTAAGTCTCTAGGACAGTCTGGGTACAGCGTTAGAATGTTTTTTGAGGAGAGGGTTTGGAAACACTGATGGAAGCACAAACTCTATCAACTGCGTGAAAATCCAAACTACTTAATATGTGTTTGAACGTGTTCTTTCAGGAAACGGCTTGACATGATGAGACTAAGCAGAAGATATTAGCACTTTGCGGACTGATTCACCTGTGAATGATCACAGATTTCTGTGAATACGTACCAAGGTAGTTCATGTATGAATACTTGATGACACACCATGTATTCAGTACACTTTTACATGCTAATCTCAATGACAGTTCAGAAGAGTGTTGTTTTAGTGTTTCAAGTTACCTAGCACTGTTTAACACTGGAGTTCAGTTTCTGAACACACGTTGTGAAGGATGTACACAACACAGATGTGCAACAACACTGTGCTTGGCAGAATTAGGATAGCCAAAGGAAACACCTGCTATCTATGGAAACAATGGGACAAAATGCACCTTTTGTAAACATCATTACATGATACTTCACAGAAGCAGTGAGTCCTCGACAGAAAATCTCTCTTGCGGATTCTTTCGAATAGTGAAACGCTTTCCAATTCATGCCCCTATCTTTCTAAGGCATAACGTCAGTCCATTTGGACGTGTTAAGGGCTAACCAGTATTGGAACCGCGGCGTTTTAGCGTTTATATTTGCAGCTCACTGTGTAAAAGTTGACTGACCATTCTAAAAATCAGTTCAGACCAGGTGGGATTTTGTTCAGTGTTAAGGAAACACTAAAAGTCATGAATGAGAAACTTAGAAAGTGGTAACTGTTTGATCATACTCACCTTTCAAATTCCATTAAATTAAAAGACTTCACTGGCAATATGAGAACTGCAGAGAGTAATTCAACTGTAAAATTAGGTCAAAGACTGAGACAAAAGTGTCCAAAGTGAGCTAACCTGGGTATTAGTCTTTGAAATAACATCAAATCAATACATTTGTATCGGCTACTGGCAACGCCTGCTGGGACATGTTTGGCTGTAGTCCTGGAATGACTTTAGCATCGTTTAAACCTCTAGCAAAGGCTATGTACAGTGTTGGAAAGTGGAACAGGCAGAGGATTTGGAAACACTGATTGAAACAGAAAGTATACCTAGAGCATGCAAATCCAAACGATTTAATAAGGAAATATTGAGAGGTGGCGTAAGGGGGGAAAGGGCATTAAATGAAGTAGATCTCAAGGGTAACCTTAAATGTAAACTGAAGAAGTGCTCCAATCAAAAGACGTGAGGTAGCCGAATGGATAAGACAACAGGCCCCAAATACGTACTCTCTGCAAGAGACCCACCTGAGAGCAAAACATTCACAGAAGCTAAAAACGAAAGGATGGGAAAAAATATTCCCTGCAAATGGAAATAAACAACGAGGTTAGCATTACGTGTTTCTGACAATCTAAGCTTACAGACCATAACAAGGGACAAAAGTGGTCACTACATTACAATAAAGGAATCAATCCAGCAGGAGGAAATAACACATCAATATACATGCACCCAATAGAGGAGCGCATACATATGTAAGAGATTAATTCATTCGTGGACTTTAAGGCAGAGATCTACAGCAGACAATCATAGTGGAATATTTTAACACCCCACTGTCATCATTTTACTGATGATCAAGACAAAATGTCAACAGGGAAACACAGGTCTTAAATGACACACTGGATCTAATGGATTTCATTGATATTTACAGAACCGTTCATCCCAAAGCAGCAGAAGACACAAACTTCTCAAGTGCACGCGGCACATTTTCAAAAGTAGACTACATGTTAGGGCACAAGGCGAGGCAATACAAACTCCACTGAAGACTGAAAATCTTATCAAACACCTTCTCAGACCACAATGCCATGAACCTAGAAATCAACCTTGATAAAGAGGAAGATTTAAACGAATGGAAGAATAGGCCATGTTCCCGGACTGGAAGAATTAATAGCATTCAAAGGTCTATATTCGCCAACGCAATTTACAAATTCAAATGCATTTTGGAATAAAATACCAACAGCATATTTCACAGAGCTATAACAAATACTCCAAAGCATTATACGGAAACAAAAGAGGCCCCAAATAGCAGCAGCCCTCTGGACAACAAAGAGCAGAGTGGGAGGGATCACTTTACCGCATATCAAACTGTACTACTAAGCCACTGTAATCAAAACAGCCTGGTACTGGCACCACAACAGACATGCGTAGCTCAACGGCATAGAACAGAGAGCCCAGAAAGAGACCAAAAGCATTATGGTCAGTTAGTAATTGACAAAGGAGGCCAGAGTAAAGGACAATGGAGTAAAGGTAGACTCTTCACTAAATGGTGCTAGGAAAATTGAACAACTACCTTTAAAAAAAGGGAACTAGACCACCAACTTACACCATACACCAAAATAAATTCAAAATGGATCAAAGGCTTACATGTAAGTTGTGGAACTACTGTTTGAGAGAACATATTTGCCAAACACACATCTGATACAGGGTTAATATCCAAAATACGTAGGGAACTCATACAATCCAATTACAAACCGGGCTAAGTACCTAATAGGTACTTCTGCAGAGAGGACAACATATAGATGGCCAAGAGACATGTGAGAAAATGCTCAGCGCCACTAATCAGAGAAATGCAAATTGAAACCACGGTGAGGTATCACTTCACACCTGTAAGAACGGCTACCATCAACAAATCCACAAAGGACATGTGCCGTGAGGATGTGGAGAAAGGGGAGCCTTACTTAGTACACTGCCGGTGGGAATGCAGACTTGGGCAGCCGCTACGGAAAACAGTCTGGAGGCGCCTCGAATAAATTAAAATGGGACTATCTTTGGACCCAGTGATCTCACTTCTAGGAATATATCTTAAGATATAGTCTTAAAAGAAAATAATCAGAAAGAATAGATGCACCCCTTTGTTCATAGTAGTGCGTGTGACGATAGCTAAAACCTAGAAAGGGCCCAAGCGTCCGTCAGCAGATGAGTGGATAAAAAGGCTGTGGGACAGTTACACCGTGGAGCACCACACAGCTGTAAAGAAGAAGGATCTCATACCATGGGGGGCAGCACGGATGGGCTTAGACAATATTATGCTAAGTGAAATAAGCCGGCTGGAGAAAGACAAGTATTGCTTGATTTCACTCGCATGTGGAACTTGAAGGACAAAATCAACTGATGGACAAAAGAGATCCGGGGACACTGAAGCATGGAACAAGCTGATGATTCTCAGAGGGAAGGTGGGGGTAGGTGGGTGGCTGGGAAGGGATGAACCAAAGACCTTATATGCATGTATGCAGAACCCATGGACACAGGCAATAGTGTGGTGGCGGCCCGGGTATATTTGTTTATGCTTTTCCATAAATTCCACTATATTAAAATACTTCACAGGCGATATGAGCATTTGTCACGGTTATTCAACTGTGAATTACGTCAAAGATTCAGACATAGCCCAAAGTGATCTAATGCGTTTATTAGCCTACGAAATAACATAAAATCAATGCATTTGTGTATGCTGCTTGCAACTTCTATTTGGAAAGGTCTAGGCGTACTGCTTGAAAGAGGGTTGCATTGTTTAAACCTCTTGCAAAGTCCAGGACAGTGTTAGCAAGTCGTATACACGGAGGTTTAGGAAACACTGATTGAAGCATAAAGCATACCTACTGCAGGAAAATCAAAACTATGTCATAGGTGTACAAACAAACATAACATAAAATCAATAGATTTGTGAATGGAAAGAGCACACCAATATTGGAACAGCGCCATTTTTCACAGGAGAGGTTTACAGAATGAGTCACCTGTGTATTACAAAAGGTTCATTTGAGTACCTTCCAGACAGCCAGTGCAGGAATTGCTCGATGGCATAACAGGCATTCAATACATTCGTGTATGTGAATAGCGAAGACAGTGGAGAAGAGTGCAGTTTCAGTGCTTCATTTTCCTTTGTACTGTCCCAAACTGGAGTGACTATTGTGAACAAAACTAGAAATGTGTACAAAATACAGATGTGCTACACCGTTCGTACCACAATTATGATTACGAAATGGAAAGACACCTACTAACAGCGTAAACAATGGAGTAACAGACACTTTTTGGCACGATCATTACATTCGAATACTTCACTCGACACGGAACTTCTCTTGCTTATTCCCTCCAATGGCGAAACACACTCCAAATAATGCCTCTATTTTTATAAGACATACATAAAATGAATACATTTCTAAAGGGGAAGAACAAACCAATATTGGAACAGTGTACTTTTAGCATTTAAATCGGCCGCCCAGTGTGTAAAGCTTGACTGGCCATTGTAGTATCAATTCCTATGAAGCGGTACTTTGCAAAGCTTTAAGTAAACACTAAAATTCATAATTGAGAATGGAATTAAATAATGAATGTTCGTGCATACTTCACCAGTCTATTCCATTATATTAACAGAGTTCACAGGACATATGAGCATTTCACACAGTAATGCAACTGAATTACGTCAGAGATCAAGGCTTACTCCAAAGTGATGTGATGTGTTTCTTAGTCCGTGTAACAACCTAAAATCAATACATGTGGTATATGCTCCTTGCAATGTCTGTAAGGAAAGGTCTAGTTTTAGCGCCTCAATGAGTTTGGCAGTGCTTGCACTGTTAGCAAAGCTTATGTACGTGCAGCATTAGAAAGTTGAATACACAGAGGATTTGGAAACACTGACGCAGAAACAGCAGCTACCGCATGAAAATCCAAACTCTGTAATCGGTTTTCCAACATGCTCTCATACTACATGGCTTTAGCGAGTAACGCGAAACAGAAGATAGCCTTTTACAGAGTGATTCACCCGTGTATTATCAAAAGTTTATTGGAATATGTTCCCGAGAGATAATGCACGAATTACTCTTGATGACACAATATGCATTCAATCCATTTGTACAGGCTACTAGAAAGGCAGTGTAGAAGACTTGCGACTCGTATTGATTTCTTCTGACACTGAAGTGAATATTCGGAACACAGCGTGAAAGTCGTACACAGCACAGATGTGAAAGAGGGTTTGGAGCACAATTATGATTACCCAATGAAACACCTACGATGTGTACAACGGTGTATCACGCACCTTTTGTAAAGGTCATTAAATAATAATAATTCACAGAAGTAATGAGCACTCGACACAGGACTTCTCTTGTGTAGGCTTTAAAACATTGAAACACTTTCTAATTAGTGCCTCTACTCTCCAAAGACATAACGTCTATACATCAGTAAAAGTTAATAGAAAACCAATATTGGAACTGTTTGGTTTTAGCGTTTCAATGAGCAGCTAGCTCATCGTGGAAAACCTGACCGACCATTTTGAAAGGAATTCGTACAAAGCGGTATTTTGGCAAAGTTTGAAGCAAGCTCTGCAATTCATGAATGACGGTGTGGACAGAACTGGAAAATATTCGGCAAAACGAAATGAGCCAGGCAGAGGAAGACAAACATCGCATGATCTCACTTTTCTGTGGAATCTAAAGAACGTAATAAGCTGATGGACAGGATAGATTCAATGACGTGGCAGCATGGATCAGACCGAAGAGTCTCAGATTGCGGGTGGGGTGGGGGGGCGACGGGTGGGTGGAGGGGGAGAGAGTAACTGAAGAATTGCTATCCGTCCGTATATGACTCACCCAAGGGCACGGACAAGGGTGTGATGAGGGACTGGGGAGGTGATGTGGGCTGGGTGGAATGGGCCAAGGGGGAGAAAAATGGACATCTGTAACACCTTGAACAATAACAAGTAAATATCAATGAAAGTAAAATGGTTTGGTTTCATGTTAAACACATAAACTAAAATTCATGAATGAGGAAGAAGCTAAATGTAAGTGAATGTTTGCTCATGCTCCCCCTTTAAATACCATTCAGTTAAAAGACTTCGCCAGCGACATGAGCATTCCTCACAGTAATTCACCTGTGAATGAGGGGAAAGATTGAGACATAGTCCAACGTGATGTAATGCGTGTATTAGTCTATGAACTAACTTGCAATCAATATGTTTGGATAGGCTACTTGCAAGGTCTACTGGGAAAGTTTTGATTTTCGTGCTTGAATGAGTTTTGCAATGTTTAAGTCTCTAGGACAGTCTGGGTACAGCGTTAGAATGTTTTTTGAGGAGAGGGTTTGGAAACACTGATGGAAGCACAAACTCTACCAACTGCGTGAAAATCCAAACTACTTAATATGTGTTTGAACGTGTTCTTTCAGGAAACGGCTTGACATGATGAGACTAAGCAGAAGATATTAGCACTTTGCGGACTGATTCACCTGTGAATGATCACAGATTTCTGTGAATACGTACCAAGGTAGTTCATGTATGAATACTTGATGACACACCATGTATTCAGTACACTTTTACATGCTAATCTCAATGACAGTTCAGAAGAGTGTTGTTTTAGTGTTTCAAGTTACCTAGCACTGTTTAACACTGGAGTTCAGTTTCTGAACACACGTTGTGAAGGATGTACACAACACAGATGTGCAACAACACTGTGCTTGGCAGAATTAGGATAGCCAAAGGAAACACCTGCTATCTATGGAAACAATGGGACAAAATGCACCTTTTGTAAACATCATTACATGATACTTCACAGAAGCAGTGAGTCCTCGACAGAAAATCTCTCTTGCGGATTCTTTCGAATAGTGAAACGCTTTCCAATTCATGCCCCTATCTTTCTAAGGCATAACGTCAGTCCATTTGGACGTGTTAAGGGCTAACCAGTATTGGAACCGCGGCGTTTTAGCGTTTATATTTGCAGCTCACTGTGTAAAAGTTGACTGACCATTCTAAAAATCAGTTCAGACCAGGTGGGATTTTGTTCAGTGTTAAGGAAACACTAAAAGTCATGAATGAGAAACTTAGAAAGTGGTAACTGTTTGATCATACTCACCTTTCAAATTCCATTAAATTAAAAGACTTCACTGGCAATATGAGAACTGCAGAGAGTAATTCAACTGTAAAATTAGGTCAAAGACTGAGACAAAAGTGTCCAAAGTGAGCTAACCTGGGTATTAGTCTTTGAAATAACATCAAATCAATACATTTGTATCGGCTACTGGCAACGCCTGCTGGGACATGTTTGGCTGTAGTCCTGGAATGACTTTAGCATCGTTTAAACCTCTAGCAAAGGCTATGTACAGTGTTGGAAAGTGGAACAGGCAGAGGATTTGGAAACACTGATTGAAACAGAAAGTATACCTAGAGCATGCAAATCCAAACGATTTAATAAGGAAATATTGAGAGGTGGCGTAAGGGGGGAAAGGGCATTAAATGAAGTAGATCTCAAGGGTAACCTTAAATGTAAACTGAAGAAGTGCTCCAATCAAAAGACGTGAGGTAGCCGAATGGATAAGACAACAGGCCCCAAATACGTACTCTCTGCAAGAGACCCACCTGAGAGCAAAACATTCACAGAAGCTAAAAACGAAAGGATGGGAAAAAATATTCCCTGCAAATGGAAATAAACAACGAGGTTAGCATTACGTGTTTCTGACAATCTAAGCTTACAGACCATAACAAGGGACAAAAGTGGTCACTACATTACAATAAAGGAATCAATCCAGCAGGAGGAAATAACACATCAATATACATGCACCCAATAGAGGAGCGCATACATATGTAAGAGATTAATTCATTCGTGGACTTTAAGGCAGAGATCTACAGCAGACAATCATAGTGGAATATTTTAACACCCCACTGTCATCATTTTACTGATGATCAAGACAAAATGTCAACAGGGAAACACAGGTCTTAAATGACACACTGGATCTAATGGATTTCATTGATATTTACAGAACCGTTCATCCCAAAGCAGCAGAAGACACAAACTTCTCAAGTGCACGCGGCACATTTTCAAAAGTAGACTACATGTTAGGGCACAAGGCGAGGCAATACAAACTCCACTGAAGACTGAAAATCTTATCAAACACCTTCTCAGACCACAATGCCATGAACCTAGAAATCAACCTTGATAAAGAGGAAGATTTAAACGAATGGAAGAATAGGCCATGTTCCCGGACTGGAAGAATTAATAGCATTCAAAGGTCTATATTCGCCAACGCAATTTACAAATTCAAATGCATTTTGGAATAAAATACCAACAGCATATTTCACAGAGCTATAACAAATACTCCAAAGCATTATACGGAAACAAAAGAGGCCCCAAATAGCAGCAGCCCTCTGGACAACAAAGAGCAGAGTGGGAGGGATCACTTTACCGCATATCAAACTGTACTACTAAGCCACTGTAATCAAAACAGCCTGGTACTGGCACCACAACAGACATGCGTAGCTCAACGGCATAGAACAGAGAGCCCAGAAAGAGACCAAAAGCATTATGGTCAGTTAGTAATTGACAAAGGAGGCCAGAGTAAAGGACAATGGAGTAAAGGTAGACTCTTCACTAAATGGTGCTAGGAAAATTGAACAACTACCTTTAAAAAAAGGGAACTAGACCACCAACTTACACCATACACCAAAATAAATTCAAAATGGATCAAAGGCTTACATGTAAGTTGTGGAACTACTGTTTGAGAGAACATATTTGCCAAACACACATCTGATACAGGGTTAATATCCAAAATACGTAGGGAACTCATACAATCCAATTACAAACCGGGCTAAGTACCTAATAGGTACTTCTGCAGAGAGGACAACATATAGATGGCCAAGAGACATGTGAGAAAATGCTCAGCGCCACTAATCAGAGAAATGCAAATTGAAACCACGGTGAGGTATCACTTCACACCTGTAAGAACGGCTACCATCAACAAATCCACAAAGGACATGTGCCGTGAGGATGTGGAGAAAGGGGAGCCTTACTTAGTACACTGCCGGTGGGAATGCAGACTTGGGCAGCCGCTACGGAAAACAGTCTGGAGGCGCCTCGAATAAATTAAAATGGGACTATCTTTGGACCCAGTGATCTCACTTCTAGGAATATATCTTAAGATATAGTCTTAAAAGAAAATAATCAGAAAGAATAGATGCACCCCTTTGTTCATAGTAGTGCGTGTGACGATAGCTAAAACCTAGAAAGGGCCCAAGCGTCCGTCAGCAGATGAGTGGATAAAAAGGCTGTGGGACAGTTACACCGTGGAGCACCACACAGCTGTAAAGAAGAAGGATCTCATACCATGGGGGGCAGCACGGATGGGCTTAGACAATATTATGCTAAGTGAAATAAGCCGGCTGGAGAAAGACAAGTATTGCTTGATTTCACTCGCATGTGGAACTTGAAGGACAAAATCAACTGATGGACAAAAGAGATCCGGGGACACTGAAGCATGGAACAAGCTGATGATTCTCAGAGGGAAGGTGGGGGTAGGTGGGTGGCTGGGAAGGGATGAACCAAAGACCTTATATGCATGTATGCAGAACCCATGGACACAGGCAATAGTGTGGTGGCGGCCCGGGTATATTTGTTTATGCTTTTCCATAAATTCCACTATATTAAAATACTTCACAGGCGATATGAGCATTTGTCACGGTTATTCAACTGTGAATTACGTCAAAGATTCAGACATAGCCCAAAGTGATCTAATGCGTTTATTAGCCTACGAAATAACATAAAATCAATGCATTTGTGTATGCTGCTTGCAACTTCTATTTGGAAAGGTCTAGGCGTACTGCTTGAAAGAGGGTTGCATTGTTTAAACCTCTTGCAAAGTCCAGGACAGTGTTAGCAAGTCGTATACACGGAGGTTTAGGAAACACTGATTGAAGCATAAAGCATACCTACTGCAGGAAAATCAAAACTATGTCATAGGTGTACAAACAAACATAACATAAAATCAATAGATTTGTGAATGGAAAGAGCACACCAATATTGGAACAGCGCCATTTTTCACAGGAGAGGTTTACAGAATGAGTCACCTGTGTATTACAAAAGGTTCATTTGAGTACCTTCCAGACAGCCAGTGCAGGAATTGCTCGATGGCATAACAGGCATTCAATACATTCGTGTATGTGAATAGCGAAGACAGTGGAGAAGAGTGCAGTTTCAGTGCTTCATTTTCCTTTGTACTGTCCCAAACTGGAGTGACTATTGTGAACAAAACTAGAAATGTGTACAAAATACAGATGTGCTACACCGTTCGTACCACAATTATGATTACGAAATGGAAAGACACCTACTAACAGCGTAAACAATGGAGTAACAGACACTTTTTGGCACGATCATTACATTCGAATACTTCACTCGACACGGAACTTCTCTTGCTTATTCCCTCCAATGGCGAAACACACTCCAAATAATGCCTCTATTTTTATAAGACATACATAAAATGAATACATTTCTAAAGGGGAAGAACAAACCAATATTGGAACAGTGTACTTTTAGCATTTAAATCGGCCGCCCAGTGTGTAAAGCTTGACTGGCCATTGTAGTATCAATTCCTATGAAGCGGTACTTTGCAAAGCTTTAAGTAAACACTAAAATTCATAATTGAGAATGGAATTAAATAATGAATGTTCGTGCATACTTCACCAGTCTATTCC
This sequence comes from Miniopterus natalensis, assembly GCF_054644295.1. Classification (NCBI taxonomy): domain Eukaryota; kingdom Metazoa; phylum Chordata; class Mammalia; order Chiroptera; family Miniopteridae; genus Miniopterus; species Miniopterus natalensis. Next base: position 101,947 of record NW_028270013.1, on the reverse strand, counting down.
ATTATATTAACAGAGTTCACAGGACATATGAGCATTTCACACAGTAATGCAACTGAATTACGTCAGAGATCAAGGCTTACTCCAAAGTGATGTGATGTGTTTCTTAGTCCGTGTAACAACCTAAAATCAATACATGTGGTATATGCTCCTTGCAATGTCTGTAAGGAAAGGTCTAGTTTTAGCGCCTCAATGAGTTTGGCAGTGCTTGCACTGTTAGCAAAGCTTATGTACGTGCAGCATTAGAAAGTTGAATACACAGAGGATTTGGAAACACTGACGCAGAAACAGCAGCTACCGCATGAAAATCCAAACTCTGTAATCGGTTTTCCAACATGCTCTCATACTACATGGCTTTAGCGAGTAAGGCGAAACAGAAGATAGCCTTTTACAGAGTGATTCACCCGTGTATTATCAAAAGTTTATTGGAATATGTTCCCGAGAGATAATGCACGAATTACTCTTGATGACACAATATGCATTCAATCCATTTGTACAGGCTACTAGAAAGGCAGTGTAGAAGACTTGCGACTCGTATTGATTTCTTCTGACACTGAAGTGAATATTCGGAACACAGCGTGAAAGTCGTACACAGCACAGATGTGAAAGAGGGTTTGGAGCACAATTATGATTACCCAATGAAACACCTACGATGTGTACAACGGTGTATCACGCACCTTTTGTAAAGGTCATTAAATAATAATAATTCACAGAAGTAATGAGCACTCGACACAGGACTTCTCTTGTGTAGGCTTTAAAACATTGAAACACTTTCTAATTAGTGCCTCTACTCTCCAAAGACATAACGTCTATACATCAGTAAAAGTTAATAGAAAACCAATATTGGAACTGTTTGGTTTTAGCGTTTCAATGAGCAGCTAGCTCATCGTGGAAAACCTGACCGACCATTTTGAAAGGAATTCGTACAAAGCGGTATTTTGGCAAAGTTTGAAGCAAGCTCTGCAATTCATGAATGACGGTGTGGACAGAACTGGAAAATATTCGGCAAAACGAAATGAGCCAGGCAGAGGAAGACAAACATCGCATGATCTCACTTTTCTGTGGAATCTAAAGAACGTAATAAGCTGATGGACAGGATAGATTCAATGACGTGGCAGCATGGATCAGACCGAAGAGTCTCAGATTGCGGGTGGGGTGGGGGGGCGACGGGTGGGTGGAGGGGGAGAGAGTAACTGAAGAATTGCTATCCGTCCGTATATGACTCACCCAAGGGCACGGACAAGGGTGTGATGAGGGACTGGGGAGGTGATGTGGGCTGGGTGGAATGGGCCAAGGGGGAGAAAAATGGACATCTGTAACACCTTGAACAATAACAAGTAAATATCAATGAAAGTAAAATGGTTTGGTTTCATGTTAAACACATAAACTAAAATTCATGAATGAGGAAGAAGCTAAATGTAAGTGAATGTTTGCTCATGCTCCCCCTTTAAATACCATTCAGTTAAAAGACTTCGCCAGCGACATGAGCATTCCTCACAGTAATTCACCTGTGAATGAGGGGAAAGATTGAGACATAGTCCAACGTGATGTAATGCGTGTATTAGTCTATGAACTAACTTGCAATCAATATGTTTGGATAGGCTACTTGCAAGGTCTACTGGGAAAGTTTTGATTTTCGTGCTTGAATGAGTTTTGCAATGTTTAAGTCTCTAGGACAGTCTGGGTACAGCGTTAGAATGTTTTTTGAGGAGAGGGTTTGGAAACACTGATGGAAGCACAAACTCTACCAACTGCGTGAAAATCCAAACTACTTAATATGTGTTTGAACGTGTTCTTTCAGGAAACGGCTTGACATGATGAGACTAAGCAGAAGATATTAGCACTTTGCGGACTGATTCACCTGTGAATGATCACAGATTTCTGTGAATACGTACCAAGGTAGTTCATGTATGAATACTTGATGACACACCATGTATTCAGTACACTTTTACATGCTAATCTCAATGACAGTTCAGAAGAGTGTTGTTTTAGTGTTTCAAGTTACCTAGCACTGTTTAACACTGGAGTTCAGTTTCTGAACACACGTTGTGAAGGATGTACACAACACAGATGTGCAACAACACTGTGCTTGGCAGAATTAGGATAGCCAAAGGAAACACCTGCTATCTATGGAAACAATGGGACAAAATGCACCTTTTGTAAACATCATTACATGATACTTCACAGAAGCAGTGAGTCCTCGACAGAAAATCTCTCTTGCGGATTCTTTCGAATAGTGAAACGCTTTCCAATTCATGCCCCTATCTTTCTAAGGCATAACGTCAGTCCATTTGGACGTGTTAAGGGCTAACCAGTATTGGAACCGCGGCGTTTTAGCGTTTATATTTGCAGCTCACTGTGTAAAAGTTGACTGACCATTCTAAAAATCAGTTCAGACCAGGTGGGATTTTGTTCAGTGTTAAGGAAACACTAAAAGTCATGAATGAGAAACTTAGAAAGTGGTAACTGTTTGATCATACTCACCTTTCAAATTCCATTAAATTAAAAGACTTCACTGGCAATATGAGAACTGCAGAGAGTAATTCAACTGTAAAATTAGGTCAAAGACTGAGACAAAAGTGTCCAAAGTGAGCTAACCTGTGTATTAGTCTTTGAAATAACATCAAATCAATACATTTGTATCGGCTACTGGCAACGCCTGCTGGGACATGTTTGGCTGTAGTCCTGGAATGACTTTAGCATTGTTTAAACCTCTAGCAAAGGCTATGTACAGTGTTGGAAAGTGGAACAGGCAGAGGATTTGGAAACACTGATTGAAACAGAAAGTATACCTAGAGCATGCAAATCCAAACGATTTAATAAGGAAATATTGAGAGGTGGCGTAAGGGGGGAAAGGGCATTAAATGAAGTAGATCTCAAGGGTAACCTTAAATGTAAACTGAAGAAGTGCTCCAATCAAAAGACGTGAGGTAGCCGAATGGATAAGACAACAGGCCCCAAATACGTACTCTCTGCAAGAGACCCACCTGAGAGCAAAACATTCACAGAAGCTAAAAACGAAAGGATGGGAAAAAATATTCCCTGCAAATGGAAATAAACAACGAGGTTAGCATTACGTGTTTCTGACAATCTAAGCTTACAGACCATAACAAGGGACAAAAGTGGTCACTACATTACAATAAAGGAATCAATCCAGCAGGAGGAAATAACACATCAATATACATGCACCCAATAGAGGAGCGCATACATATGTAAGAGATTAATTCATTCGTGGACTTTAAGGCAGAGATCTACAGCAGACAATCATAGTGGAATATTTTAACACCCCACTGTCATCATTTTACTGATGATCAAGACAAAATGTCAACAGGGAAACACAGGTCTTAAATGACACACTGGATCTAATGGATTTCATTGATATTTACAGAACCGTTCATCCCAAAGCAGCAGAAGACACAAACTTCTCAAGTGCACGCGGCACATTTTCAAAAGTAGACTACATGTTAGGGCACAAGGCGAGGCAATACAAACTCCACTGAAGACTGAAAATCTTATCAAACACCTTCTCAGACCACAATGCCATGAACCTAGAAATCAACCTTGATAAAGAGGAAGATTTAAACGAATGGAAGAATAGGCCATGTTCCCGGACTGGAAGAATTAATAGCATTCAAAGGTCTATATTCGCCAACGCAATTTACAAATTCAAATGCATTTTGAAATAAAATACCAACAGCATATTTCACAGAGCTATAACAAATACTCCAAAGCATTATACGGAAACAAAAGAGGCCCCAAATAGCAGCAGCCCTCTGGACAACAAAGAGCAGAGTGGGAGGGATCACTTTACCGCATATCAAACTGTACTACTAAGCCACTGTAATCAAAACAGCCTGGTACTGGCACCACAACAGACATGCGTAGCTCAACGGCATAGAACAGAGAGCCCAGAAAGAGACCAAAAGCATTATGGTCAGTTAGTAATTGACAAAGGAGGCCAGAGTAAAGGACAATGGAGTAAAGGTAGACTCTTCACTAAATGGTGCTAGGAAAATTGAACAACTACCTTTAAAAAAAGGGAACTAGACCACCAACTTACACCATACACCAAAATAAATTCAAAATGGATCAAAGGCTTACATGTAAGTTGTGGAACTACTGTTTGAGAGAACATATTTGCCAAACACACATCTGATACAGGGTTAATATCCAAAATACGTAGGGAACTCATACAATCCAATTACAAACCGGGCTAAGTACCTAATAGGTACTTCTGCAGAGAGGACAACATATAGATGGCCAAGAGACATGTGAGAAAATGCTCAGCGCCACTAATCAGAGAAATGCAAATTGAAACCACGGTGAGGTATCACTTCACACCTGTAAGAACGGCTACCATCAACAAATCCACAAAGGACATGTGCCGTGAGGATGTGGAGAAAGGGGAGCCTTACTTAGTACACTGCCGGTGGGAATGCAGACTTGGGCAGCCGCTACGGAAAACAGTCTGGAGGCGCCTCGAATAAATTAAAATGGGACTATCTTTGGACCCAGTGATCTCACTTCTAGGAATATATCTTAAGATATAGTCTTAAAAGAAAATAATCAGAAAGAATAGATGCACCCCTTTGTTCATAGTAGTGCGCGTGACGATAGCTAAAACCTAGAAAGGGCCCAAGCGTCCGTCAGCAGATGAGTGGATAAAAAGGCTGTGGGACAGTTACACCGTGGAGCACCACACAGCTGTAAAGAAGAAGGATCTCATACCATGGGGGGCAGCACGGATGGGCTTAGACAATATTATGCTAAGTGAAATAAGCCGGCTGGACAAAGACAAGTATTGCTTGATTTCACTCGCATGTGGAACTTGAAGGACAAAATCAACTGATGGACAAAAGAGATCCGGGGACACTGAAGCATGGAACAAGCTGATGATTCTCAGAGGGAAGGTGGGGGTAGGTGGGTGGCTGGGAAGGGATGAACCAAAGACCTTATATGCATGTATGCAGAACCCATGGACACAGGCAATAGTGTGGTGGCGGCCCGGGTATATTTGTTTATGCTTTTCCATAAATTCCACTATATTAAAATACTTCACAGGCGATATGAGCATTTGTCACGGTTATTCAACTGTGAATTACGTCAAAGATTCAGACATAGCCCAAAGTGATCTAATGCGTTTATTAGCCTACGAAATAACATAAAATCAATGCATTTGTGTATGCTGCTTGCAACTTCTATTTGGAAAGGTCTAGGCGTACTGCTTGAAAGAGGGTTGCATTGTTTAAACCTCTTGCAAAGTCCAGGACAGTGTTAGCAAGTCGTATACACGGAGGTTTAGGAAACACTGATTGAAGCATAAAGCATACCTACTGCAGGAAAATCAAAACTATGTCATAGGTGTACAAACAAACATAACATAAAATCAATAGATTTGTGAATGGAAAGAGCACACCAATATTGGAACAGCGCCATTTTTCACAGGAGAGGTTTACAGAATGAGTCACCTGTGTATTACAAAAGGTTCATTTGAGTACCTTCCAGACAGCCAGTGCAGGAATTGCTCGATGGCATAACAGGCATTCAATACATTCGTGTATGTGAATAGCGAAGACAGTGGAGAAGAGTGCAGTTTCAGTGCTTCATTTTCCTTTGTACTGTCCCAAACTGGAGTGACTATTGTGAACAAAACTAGAAATGTGTACAAAATACAGATGTGCTACACCGTTCGTACCACAATTATGATTACGAAATGGAAAGACACCTACTAACAGCGTAAACAATGGAGTAACAGACACTTTTTGGCACGATCATTACATTCGAATACTTCACTCGACACGGAACTTCTCTTGCTTATTCCCTCCAATGGCGAAACACACTCCAAATAATGCCTCTATTTTTATAAGACATACATAAAATGAATACATTTCTAAAGGGGAAGAACAAACCAATATTGGAACAGTGTACTTTTAGCATTTAAATCGGCCGCCCAGTGTGTAAAGCTTGACTGGCCATTGTAGTATCAATTCCTATGAAGCGGTACTTTGCAAAGCTTTAAGTAAACACTAAAATTCATAATTGAGAATGGAATTAAATAATGAATGTTCGTGCATACTTCACCAGTCTATTCCATTATATTAACAGAGTTCACAGGACATATGAGCATTTCACACAGTAATGCAACTGAATTACGTCAGAGATCAAGGCTTACTCCAAAGTGATGTGATGTGTTTCTTAGTCCGTGTAACAACCTAAAATCAATACATGTGGTATATGCTCCTTGCAATGTCTGTAAGGAAAGGTCTAGTTTTAGCGCCTCAATGAGTTTGGCAGTGCTTGCACTGTTAGCAAAGCTTATGTACGTGCAGCATTAGAAAGTTGAATACACAGAGGATTTGGAAACACTGACGCAGAAACAGCAGCTACCGCATGAAAATCCAAACTCTGTAATCGGTTTTCCAACATGCTCTCATACTACATGGCTTTAGCGAGTAACGCGAAACAGAAGATAGCCTTTTACAGAGTGATTCACCCGTGTATTATCAAAAGTTTATTGGAATATGTTCCCGAGAGATAATGCACGAATTACTCTTGATGACACAATATGCATTCAATCCATTTGTACAGGCTACTAGAAAGGCAGTGTAGAAGACTTGCGACTCGTATTGATTTCTTCTGACACTGAAGTGAATATTCGGAACACAGCGTGAAAGTCGTACACAGCACAGATGTGAAAGAGGGTTTGGAGCACAATTATGATTACCCAATGAAACACCTACGATGTGTACAACGGTGTATCACGCACCTTTTGTAAAGGTCATTAAATAATAATAATTCACAGAAGTAATGAGCACTCGACACAGGACTTCTCTTGTGTAGGCTTTAAAACATTGAAACACTTTCTAATTAGTGCCTCTACTCTCCAAAGACATAACGTCTATACATCAGTAAAAGTTAATAGAAAACCAATATTGGAACTGTTTGGTTTTAGCGTTTCAATGAGCAGCTAGCTCATCGTGGAAAACCTGACCGACCATTTTGAAAGGAATTCGTACAAAGCGGTATTTTGGCAAAGTTTGAAGCAAGCTCTGCAATTCATGAATGACGGTGTGGACAGAACTGGAAAATATTCGGCAAAACGAAATGAGCCAGGCAGAGGAAGACAAACATCGCATGATCTCACTTTTCTGTGGAATCTAAAGAACGTAGTAAGCTGATGGACAGGATAGATTCAATGACGTGGCAGCATGGATCAGACCGAAGAGTCTCAGATTGCGGGTGGGGTGGGGGGGCGACGGGTGGGTGGAGGGGGAGAGAGTAACTGAAGAATTGCTATCCGTCCGTATATGACTCACCCAAGGGCACGGACAAGGGTGTGATGAGGGACTGGGGAGGTGATGTGGGCTGGGTGGAATGGGCCAAGGGGGAGAAAAATGGACATCTGTAACACCTTGAACAATAACAAGTAAATATCAATGAAAGTAAAATGGTTTGGTTTCATGTTAAACACATAAACTAAAATTCATGAATGAGGAAGAAGCTAAATGTAAGTGAATGTTTGCTCATGCTCCCCCTTTAAATACCATTCAGTTAAAAGACTTCGCCAGCGACATGAGCATTCCTCACAGTAATTCACCTGTGAATGAGGGGAAAGATTGAGACATAGTCCAACGTGATGTAATGCGTGTATTAGTCTATGAACTAACTTGCAATCAATATGTTTGGATAGGCTACTTGCAAGGTCTACTGGGAAAGTTTTGATTTTCGTGCTTGAATGAGTTTTGCAATGTTTAAGTCTCTAGGACAGTCTGGGTACAGCGTTAGAATGTTTTTTGAGGAGAGGGTTTGGAAACACTGATGGAAGCACAAACTCTACCAACTGCGTGAAAATCCAAACTACTTAATATGTGTTTGAACGTGTTCTTTCAGGAAACGGCTTGACATGATGAGACTAAGCAGAAGATACTAGCACTTTGCGGACTGATTCACCTGTGAATGATCACAGATTTATGTGAATACGTACCAAGGTAGTTCATGTATGAATACTTGATGACACACCATGTATTCAGTACACTTTTACATGCTAATCTCAATGACAGTTCAGAAGAGTGTTGTTTTAGTGTTTCAAGTTACCTAGCACTGTTTAACACTGGAGTTCAGTTTCTGAACACACGTTGTGAAGGATGTACACAACACAGATGTGCAACAACACTGTGCTTGGCAGAATTAGGATAGCCAAAGGAAACACCTGCTATCTATGGAAACAATGGGACAAAATGCACCTTTTGTAAACATCATTACATGATACTTCACAGAAGCAGTGAGTCCTCGACAGAAAATCTCTCTTGCGGATTCTTTCGAATAGTGAAACGCTTTCCAATTCATGCCCCTATCTTTCTAAGGCATAACGTCAGTCCATTTGGACGTGTTAAGGGCTAACCAGTATTGGAACCGCGGCGTTTTAGCGTTTATATTTGCAGCTCACTGTGTAAAAGTTGACTGACCATTCTAAAAATCAGTTCAGACCAGGTGGGATTTTGTTCAGTGTTAAGGAAACACTAAAAGTCATGAATGAGAAACTTAGAAAGTGGTAACTGTTTGATCATACTCACCTTTCAAATTCCATTAAATTAAAAGACTTCACTGGCAATATGAGAACTGCAGAGAGTAATTCAACTGTAAAATTAGGTCAAAGACTGAGACAAAAGTGTCCAAAGTGAGCTAACCTGTGTATTAGTCTTTGAAATAACATCAAATCAATACATTTGTATCGGCTACTGGCAACGCCTGCTGGGACATGTTTGGCTGTAGTCCTGGAATGACTTTAGCATTGTTTAAACCTCTAGCAAAGGCTATGTACAGTGTTGGAAAGTGGAACAGGCAGAGGATTTGGAAACACTGATTGAAACAGAAAGTATACCTAGAGCATGCAAATCCAAACGATTTAATAAGGAAATATTGAGAGGTGGCGTAAGGGGGGAAAGGGCATTAAATGAAGTAGATCTCAAGGGTAACCTTAAATGTAAACTGAAGAAGTGCTCCAATCAAAAGACGTGAGGTAGCCGAATGGATAAGACAACAGGCCCCAAATACGTACTCTCTGCAAGAGACCCACCTGAGAGCAAAACATTCACAGAAGCTAAAAACGAAAGGATGGGAAAAAATATTCCCTGCAAATGGAAATAAACAACGAGGTTAGCATTACGTGTTTCTGACAATCTAAGCTTACAGACCATAACAAGGGACAAAAGTGGTCACTACATTACAATAAAGGAATCAATCCAGCAGGAGGAAATAACACATCAATATACATGCACCCAATAGAGGAGCGCATACATATGTAAGAGATTAATTCATTCGTGGACTTTAAGGCAGAGATCTACAGCAGACAATCATAGTGGAATATTTTAACACCCCACTGTCATCATTTTACTGATGATCAAGACAAAATGTCAACAGGGAAACACAGGTCTTAAATGACACACTGGATCTAATGGATTTCATTGATATTTACAGAACCGTTCCTCCCAAAGCAGCAGAAGACACAAACTTCTCAAGTGCACGCGGCACATTTTCAAAAGTAGACTACATGTTAGGGCACAAGGCGAGGCAATACAAACTCCACTGAAGACTGAAAATCTTATCAAACACCTTCTCAGACCACAATGCCATGAACCTAGAAATCAACCTTGATAAAGAGGAAGATTTAAACGAATGGAAGAATAGGCCATGTTCCCGGACTGGAAGAATTAATAGCATTCAAAGGTCTATATTCGCCAACGCAATTTACAAATTCAAATGCATTTTGGAATAAAATACCAACAGCATATTTCACAGAGCTATAACAAATACTCCAAAGCATTATACGGAAACAAAAGAGGCCCCAAATAGCAGCAGCCCTCTGGACAACAAAGAGCAGAGTGGGAGGGATCACTTTACCGCATATCAAACTGTACTACTAAGCCACTGTAATCAAAACAGCCTGGTACTGGCACCACAACAGACATGCGTAGCTCAACGGCATAGAACAGAGAGCCCAGAAAGAGACCAAAAGCATTATGGTCAGTTAGTAATTGACAAAGGAGGCCAGAGTAAAGGACAATGGAGTAAAGGTAGACTCTTCACTAAATGGTGCTAGGAAAATTGAACAACTACCTTTAAAAAAAGGGAACTAGACCACCAACTTACACCATACACCAAAATAAATTCAAAACGGATCAAAGGCTTACATGTAAGTTGTGGAACTACTGTTTGAGAGAACATATTTGCCAAACACACATCTGATACAGGGTTAATATCCAAAATACGTAGGGAACTCATACAATCCAATTACAAACCGGGCTAAGTACCTAATAGGTACTTCTGCAGAGAGGACAACATATAGATGGCCAAGAGACATGTGAGAAAATGCTCAGCGCCACTAATCAGAGAAATGCAAATTGAAACCACGGTGAGGTATCACTTCACACCTGTAAGAACGGCTACCATCAACAAATCCACAAAGGACATGTGCCGTGAGGATGTGGAGAAAGGGGAGCCTTACTTAGTACACTGCCGGTGGGAATGCAGACTTGGGCAGCCGCTACGGAAAACAGTCTGGAGGCGCCTCGAATAAATTAAAATGGGACTATCTTTGGACCCAGTGATCTCACTTCTAGGAATATATCTTAAGATATAGTCTTAAAAGAAAATAATCAGAAAGAATAGATGCACCCCTTTGTTCATAGTAGTGCGCGTGACGATAGCTAAAACCTAGAAAGGGCCCAAGCGTCCGTCAGCAGATGAGTGGATAAAAAGGCTGTGGGACAGTTACACCGTGGAGCACCACACAGCTGTAAAGAAGAAGGATCTCATACCATGGGGGGCAGCACGGATGGGCTTAGACAATATTATGCTAAGTGAAATAAGCCGGCTGGAGAAAGACAAGTATTGCTTGATTTCACTCGCATGTGGAACTTGAAGGACAAAATCAACTGATGGACAAAAGAGATCCGGGGACACTGAAGCATGGAACAAGCTGATGATTCTCAGAGGGAAGGTGGGGGTAGGTGGGTGGCTGGGAAGGGATGAACCAAAGACCTTATATGCATGTATGCAGAACCCATGGACACAGGCAATAGTGTGGTGGCGGCCCGGGTATATTTGTTTATGCTTTTCCATAAATTCCACTATATTAAAATACTTCACAGGCGATATGAGCATTTGTCACGGTTATTCAACTGTGAATTACGTCAAAGATTCAGACATAGCCCAAAGTGATCTAATGCGTTTATTAGCCTACGAAATAACATAAAATCAATGCATTTGTGTATGCTGCTTGCAACTTCTATTTGGAAAGGTCTAGGCGTACTGCTTGAAAGAGGGTTGCATTGTTTAAACCTCTTGCAAAGTCCAGGACAGTGTTAGCAAGTCGTATACACGGAGGTTTAGGAAACACTGATTGAAGCATAAAGCATACCTACTGCAGGAAAATCAAAACTATGTCATAGGTGTACAAACAAACATAACATAAAATCAATAGATTTGTGAATGGAAAGAGCACACCAATATTGGAACAGCGCCATTTTTCACAGGAGAGGTTTACAGAATGAGTCACCTGTGTATTACAAAAGGTTCATTTGAGTACCTTCCAGACAGCCAGTGCAGGAATTGCTCGATGGCATAACAGGCATTCAATACATTCGTGTATGTGAATAGCGAAGACAGTGGAGAAGAGTGCAGTTTCAGTGCTTCATTTTCCTTTGTACTGTCCCAAACTGGAGTGACTATTGTGAACAAAACTAGAAATGTGTACAAAATACAGATGTGCTACACCGTTCGTACCACAATTATGATTACGAAATGGAAAGACACCTACTAACAGCGTAAACAATGGAGTAACAGACACTTTTTGGCACGATCATTACATTCGAATACTTCACTCGACACGGAACTTCTCTTGCTTATTCCCTCCAATGGCGAAACACACTCCAAATAATGCCTCTATTTTTATAAGACATACATAAAATGAATACATTTCTAAAGGGGAAGAACAAACCAATATTGGAACAGTGTACTTTTAGCATTTAAATCGGCCGCCCAGTGTGTAAAGCTTGACTGGCCATTGTAGTATCAATTCCTATGAAGCGGTACTTTGCAAAGCTTTAAGTAAACACTAAAATTCATAATTGAGAATGGAATTAAATAATGAATGTTCGTGCATACTTCACCAGTCTATTCCATTATATTAACAGAGTTCACAGGACATATGAGCATTTCACACAGTAATGCAACTGAATTACGTCAGAGATCAAGGCTTACTCCAAAGTGATGTGATGTGTTTCTTAGTCCGTGTAACAACCTAAAATCAATACATGTGGTATATGCTCCTTGCAATGTCTGTAAGGAAAGGTCTAGTTTTAGCGCCTCAATGAGTTTGGCAGTGCTTGCACTGTTAGCAAAGCTTATGTACGTGCAGCATTAGAAAGTTGAATACACAGAGGATTTGGAAACACTGACGCAGAAACAGCAGCTACCGCATGAAAATCCAAACTCTGTAATCGGTTTTCCAACATGCTCTCATACTACATGGCTTTAGCGAGTAACGCGAAACAGAAGATAGCCTTTTACAGAGTGATTCACCCGTGTATTATCAAAAGTTTATTGGAATATGTTCCCGAGAGATAATGCACGAATTACTCTTGATGACACAATATGCATTCAATCCATTTGTACAGGCTACTAGAAAGGCAGTGTAGAAGACTTGCGACTCGTATTGATTTCTTCTGACACTGAAGTGAATATTCGGAACACAGCGTGAAAGTCGTACACAGCACAGATGTGAAAGAGGGTTTGGAGCACAATTATGATTACCCAATGAAACACCTACGATGTGTACAACGGTGTATCACGCACCTTTTGTAAAGGTCATTAAATAATAATAATTCACAGAAGTAATGAGCACTCGACACAGGACTTCTCTTGTGTAGGCTTTAAAACATTGAAACACTTTCTAATTAGTGCCTCTACTCTCCAAAGACATAACGTCTATACATCAGTAAAAGTTAATAGAAAACCAATATTGGAACTGTTTGGTTTTAGCGTTTCAATGAGCAGCTAGCTCATCGTGGAAAACCTGACCGACCATTTTGAAAGGAATTCGTACAAAGCGGTATTTTGGCAAAGTTTGAAGCAAGCTCTGCAATTCATGAATGACGGTGTGGACAGAACTGGAAAATATTCGGCAAAACGAAATGAGCCAGGCAGAGGAAGACAAACATCGCATGATCTCACTTTTCTGTGGAATCTAAAGAACGTAATAAGCTGATGGACAGGATAGATTCAATGACGTGGCAGCATGGATCAGACCGAAGAGTCTCAGATTGCGGGTGGGGTGGGGGGGCGACGGGTGGGTGGAGGGGGAGAGAGTAACCGAAGAATTGCTATCCGTCCGTATATGACTCACCCAAGGGCACGGACAAGGGTGTGATGAGGGACTGGGGAGGTGATGTGGGCTGGGTGGAATGGGCCAAGGGGGAGAAAAATGGACATCTGTAACACCTTGAACAATAACAAGTAAATATCAATGAAAGTAAAATGGTTTGGTTTCATGTTAAACACATAAACTAAAATTCATGAATGAGGAAGAAGCTAAATGTAAGTGAATGTTTGCTCATGCTCCCCCTTTAAATACCATTCAGTTAAAAGACTTCGCCAGCGACATGAGCATTCCTCACAGTAATTCACCTGTGAATGAGGGGAAAGATTGAGACATAGTCCAACGTGATGTAATGCGTGTATTAGTCTATGAACTAACTTGCAATCAATATGTTTGGATAGGCTACTTGCAAGGTCTACTGGGAAAGTTTTGATTTTCGTGCTTGAATGAGTTTTGCAATGTTTAAGTCTCTAGGACAGTCTGGGTACAGCGTTAGAATGTTTTTTGAGGAGAGGGTTTGGAAACACTGATGGAAGCACAAACTCTATCAACTGCGTGAAAATCCAAACTACTTAATATGTGTTTGAACGTGTTCTTTCAGGAAACGGCTTGACATGATGAGACTAAGCAGAAGATATTAGCACTTTGCGGACTGATTCACCTGTGAATGATCACAGATTTCTGTGAATACGTACCAAGGTAGTTCATGTATGAATACTTGATGACACACCATGTATTCAGTACACTTTTACATGCTAATCTCAATGACAGTTCAGAAGAGTGTTGTTTTAGTGTTTCAAGTTACCTAGCACTGTTTAACACTGGAGTTCAGTTTCTGAACACACGTTGTGAAGGATGTACACAACACAGATGTGCAACAACACTGTGCTTGGCAGAATTAGGATAGCCAAAGGAAACACCTGCTATCTATGGAAACAATGGGACAAAATGCACCTTTTGTAAACATCATTACATGATACTTCACAGAAGCAGTGAGTCCTCGACAGAAAATCTCTCTTGCGGATTCTTTCGAATAGTGAAACGCTTTCCAATTCATGCCCCTATCTTTCTAAGGCATAACGTCAGTCCATTTGGACGTGTTAAGGGCTAACCAGTATTGGAACCGCGGCGTTTTAGCGTTTATATTTGCAGCTCACTGTGTAAAAGTTGACTGACCATTCTAAAAATCAGTTCAGACCAGGTGGGATTTTGTTCAGTGTTAAGGAAACACTAAAAGTCATGAATGAGAAACTTAGAAAGTGGTAACTGTTTGATCATACTCACCTTTCAAATTCCATTAAATTAAAAGACTTCACTGGCAATATGAGAACTGCAGAGAGTAATTCAACTGTAAAATTAGGTCAAAGACTGAGACAAAAGTGTCCAAAGTGAGCTAACCTGTGTATTAGTCTTTGAAATAACATCAAATCAATACATTTGTATCGGCTACTGGCAACGCCTGCTGGGACATGTTTGGCTGTAGTCCTGGAATGACTTTAGCATTGTTTAAACCTCTAGCAAAGGCTATGTACAGTGTTGGAAAGTGGAACAGGCAGAGGATTTGGAAACACTGATTGAAACAGAAAGTATACCTAGAGCATGCAAATCCAAACGATTTAATAAGGAAATATTGAGAGGTGGCGTAAGGGGGGAAAGGGCATTAAATGAAGTAGATCTCAAGGGTAACCTTAAATGTAAACTGAAGAAGTGCTCCAATCAAAAGACGTGAGGTAGCCGAATGGATAAGACAACAGGCCCCAAATACGTACTCTCTGCAAGAGACCCACCTGAGAGCAAAACATTCACAGAAGCTAAAAACGAAAGGATGGGAAAAAATATTCCCTGCAAATGGAAATAAACAACGAGGTTAGCATTACGTGTTTCTGACAATCTAAGCTTACAGACCATAACAAGGGACAAAAGTGGTCACTACATTACAATAAAGGAATCAATCCAGCAGGAGGAAATAACACATCAATATACATGCACCCAATAGAGGAGCGCATACATATGTAAGAGATTAATTCATTCGTGGACTTTAAGGCAGAGATCTACAGCAGACAATCATAGTGGAATATTTTAACACCCCACTGTCATCATTTTACTGATGATCAAGACAAAATGTCAACAGGGAAACACAGGTCTTAAATGACACACTGGATCTAATGGATTTCATTGATATTTACAGAACCGTTCCTCCCAAAGCAGCAGAAGACACAAACTTCTCAAGTGCACGCGGCACATTTTCAAAAGTAGACTACATGTTAGGGCACAAGGCGAGGCAATACAAACTCCACTGAAGACTGAAAATCTTATCAAACACCTTCTCAGACCACAATGCCATGAACCTAGAAATCAACCTTGATAAAGAGGAAGATTTAAACGAATGGAAGAATAGGCCATGTTCCCGGACTGGAAGAATTAATAGCATTCAAAGGTCTATATTCGCCAACGCAATTTACAAATTCAAATGCATTTTGGAATAAAATACCAACAGCATATTTCACAGAGCTATAACAAATACTCCAAAGCATTATACGGAAACAAAAGAGGCCCCAAATAGCAGCAGCCCTCTGGACAACAAAGAGCAGAGTGGGAGGGATCACTTTACCGCATATCAAACTGTACTACTAAGCCACTGTAATCAAAACAGCCTGGTACTGGCACCACAACAGACATGCGTAGCTCAACGGCATAGAACAGAGAGCCCAGAAAGAGACCAAAAGCATTATGGTCAGTTAGTAATTGACAAAGGAGGCCAGAGTAAAGGACAATGGAGTAAAGGTAGACTCTTCACTAAATGGTGCTAGGAAAATTGAACAACTACCTTTAAAAAAAGGGAACTAGACCACCAACTTACACCATACACCAAAATAAATTCAAAATGGATCAAAGGCTTACATGTAAGTTGTGGAACTACTGTTTGAGAGAACATATTTGCCAAACACACATCTGATACAGGGTTAATATCCAAAATACGTAGGGAACTCATACAATCCAATTACAAACCGGGCTAAGTACCTAATAGGTACTTCTGCAGAGAGGACAACATATAGATGGCCAAGAGACATGTGAGAAAATGCTCAGCGCCACTAATCAGAGAAATGCAAATTGAAACCACGGTGAGGTATCACTTCACACCTGTAAGAACGGCTACCATCAACAAATCCACAAAGGACATGTGCCGTGAGGATGTGGAGAAAGGGGAGCCTTACTTAGTACACTGCCGGTGGGAATGCAGACTTGGGCAGCCGCTACGGAAAACAGTCTGGAGGCGCCTCGAATAAATTAAAATGGGACTATCTTTGGACCCAGTGATCTCACTTCTAGGAATATATCTTAAGATATAGTCTTAAAAGAAAATAATCAGAAAGAATAGATGCACCCCTTTGTTCATAGTAGTGCGTGTGACGATAGCTAAAACCTAGAAAGGGCCCAAGCGTCCGTCAGCAGATGAGTGGATAAAAAGGCTGTGGGACAGTTACACCGTGGAGCACCACACAGCTGTAAAGAAGAAGGATCTCATACCATGGGGGGCAGCACGGATGGGCTTAGACAATATTATGCTAAGTGAAATAAGCCGGCTGGAGAAAGACAAGTATTGCTTGATTTCACTCGCATGTGGAACTTGAAGGACAAAATCAACTGATGGACAAAAGAGATCCGGGGACACTGAAGCATGGAACAAGCTGATGATTCTCAGAGGGAAGGTGGGGGTAGGTGGGTGGCTGGGAAGGGATGAACCAAAGACCTTATATGCATGTATGCAGAACCCATGGACACAGGCAATAGTGTGGTGGCGGCCCGGGTATATTTGTTTATGCTTTTCCATAAATTCCACTATATTAAAATACTTCACAGGCGATATGAGCATTTGTCACGGTTATTCAACTGTGAATTACGTCAAAGATTCAGACATAGCCCAAAGTGATCTAATGCGTTTATTAGCCTACGAAATAACATAAAATCAATGCATTTGTGTATGCTGCTTGCAACTTCTATTTGGAAAGGTCTAGGCGTACTGCTTGAAAGAGGGTTGCATTGTTTAAACCTCTTGCAAAGTCCAGGACAGTGTTAGCAAGTCGTATACACGGAGGTTTAGGAAACACTGATTGAAGCATAAAGCATACCTACTGCAGGAAAATCAAAACTATGTCATAGGTGTACAAACAAACATAACATAAAATCAATAGATTTGTGAATGGAAAGAGCACACCAATATTGGAACAGCGCCATTTTTCACAGGAGAGGTTTACAGAATGAGTCACCTGTGTATTACAAAAGGTTCATTTGAGTACCTTCCAGACAGCCAGTGCAGGAATTGCTCGATGGCATAACAGGCATTCAATACATTCGTGTATGTGAATAGCGAAGACAGTGGAGAAGAGTGCAGTTTCAATGCTTCATTTTCCTTTGTACTGTCCCAAACTGGAGTGACTATTGTGAACAAAACTAGAAATGTGTACAAAATACAGATGTGCTACACCGTTCGTACCACAATTATGATTACGAAATGGAAAGACACCTACTAACAGCGTAAACAATGGAGTAACAGACACTTTTTGGCACGATCATTACATTCGAATACTTCACTCGACACGGAACTTCTCTTGCTTATTCCCTCCAATGGCGAAACACACTCCAAATAATGCCTCTATTTTTATAAGACATACATAAAATGAATACATTTCTAAAGGGGAAGAACAAACCAATATTGGAACAGTGTACTTTTAGCATTTAAATCGGCCGCCCAGTGTGTAAAGCTTGACTGGCCATTGTAGTATTAATTCCTATGAAGCGGTACTTTGCAAAGCTTTAAGTAAACACTAAAATTCATAATTGAGAATGGAATTAAATAATGAATGTTCGTGCATACTTCACCAGTCTATTCCATTATATTAACAGAGTTCACAGGACATATGAGCATTTCACACAGTAATGCAACTGAATTACGTCAGAGATCAAGGCTTACTCCAAAGTGATGTGATGTGTTTCTTAGTCCGTGTAACAACCTAAAATCAATACATGTGGTATATGCTCCTTGCAATGTCTGTAAGGAAAGGTCTAGTTTTAGCGCCTCAATGAGTTTGGCAGTGCTTGCACTGTTAGCAAAGCTTATGTACGTGCAGCATTAGAAAGTTGAATACACAGAGGATTTGGAAACACTGACGCAGAAACAGCAGCTACCGCATGAAAATCCAAACTCTGTAATCGGTTTTCCAACATGCTCTCATACTACATGGCTTTAGCGAGTAACGCGAAACAGAAGATAGCCTTTTACAGAGTGATTCACCCGTGTATTATCAAAAGTTTATTGGAATATGTTCCCGAGAGATAATGCACGAATTACTCTTGATGACACAATATGCATTCAATCCATTTGTACAGGCTACTAGAAAGGCAGTGTAGAAGACTTGCGACTCGTATTGATTTCTTCTGACACTGAAGTGAATATTCGGAACACAGCGTGAAAGTCGTACACAGCACAGATGTGAAAGAGGGTTTGGAGCACAATTATGATTACCCAATGAAACACCTACGATGTGTACAACGGTGTATCACGCACCTTTTGTAAAGGTCATTAAATAATAATAATTCACAGAAGTAATGAGCACTCGACACAGGACTTCTCTTGTGTAGGCTTTAAAACATTGAAACACTTTCTAATTAGTGCCTCTACTCTCCAAAGACATAACGTCTATACATCAGTAAAAGTTAATAGAAAACCAATATTGGAACTGTTTGGTTTTAGCGTTTCAATGAGCAGCTAGCTCATCGTGGAAAACCTGACCGACCATTTTGAAAGGAATTCGTACAAAGCGGTATTTTGGCAAAGTTTGAAGCAAGCTCTGCAATTCATGAATGACGGTGTGGACAGAACTGGAAAATATTCGGCAAAACGAAATGAGCCAGGCAGAGGAAGACAAACATCGCATGATCTCACTTTTCTGTGGAATCTAAAGAACGTAATAAGCTGATGGACAGGATAGATTCAATGACGTGGCAGCATGGATCAGACCGAAGAGTCTCAGATTGCGGGTGGGGTGGGGGGGCGACGGGTGGGTGGAGGGGGAGAGAGTAACCGAAGAATTGCTATCCGTCCGTATATGACTCACCCAAGGGCACGGACAAGGGTGTGATGAGGGACTGGGGAGGTGATGTGGGCTGGGTGGAATGGGCCAAGGGGGAGAAAAATGGACATCTGTAACACCTTGAACAATAACAAGTAAATATCAATGAAAGTAAAATGGTTTGGTTTCATGTTAAACACATAAACTAAAATTCATGAATGAGGAAGAAGCTAAATGTAAGTGAATGTTTGCTCATGCTCCCCCTTTAAATACCATTCAGTTAAAAGACTTCGCCAGCGACATGAGCATTCCTCACAGTAATTCACCTGTGAATGAGGGGAAAGATTGAGACATAGTCCAACGTGATGTAATGCGTGTATTAGTCTATGAACTAACTTGCAATCAATATGTTTGGATAGGCTACTTGCAAGGTCTACTGGGAAAGTTTTGATTTTCGTGCTTGAATGAGTTTTGCAATGTTTAAGTCTCTAGGACAGTCTGGGTACAGCGTTAGAATGTTTTTTGAGGAGAGGGTTTGGAAACACTGATGGAAGCACAAACTCTATCAACTGCGTGAAAATCCAAACTACTTAATATGTGTTTGAACGTGTTCTTTCAGGAAACGGCTTGACATGATGAGACTAAGCAGAAGATATTAGCACTTTGCGGACTGATTCACCTGTGAATGATCACAGATTTCTGTGAATACGTACCAAGGTAGTTCATGTATGAATACTTGATGACACACCATGTATTCAGTACACTTTTACATGCTAATCTCAATGACAGTTCAGAAGAGTGTTGTTTTAGTGTTTCAAGTTACCTAGCACTGTTTAACACTGGAGTTCAGTTTCTGAACACACGTTGTGAAGGATGTACACAACACAGATGTGCAACAACACTGTGCTTGGCAGAATTAGGATAGCCAAAGGAAACACCTGCTATCTATGGAAACAATGGGACAAAATGCACCTTTTGTAAACATCATTACATGATACTTCACAGAAGCAGTGAGTCCTCGACAGAAAATCTCTCTTGCGGATTCTTTCGAATAGTGAAACGCTTTCCAATTCATGCCCCTATCTTTCTAAGGCATAACGTCAGTCCATTTGGACGTGTTAAGGGCTAACCAGTATTGGAACCGCGGCGTTTTAGCGTTTATATTTGCAGCTCACTGTGTAAAAGTTGACTGACCATTCTAAAAATCAGTTCAGACCAGGTGGGATTTTGTTCAGTGTTAAGGAAACACTAAAAGTCATGAATGAGAAACTTAGAAAGTGGTAACTGTTTGATCATACTCACCTTTCAAATTCCATTAAATTAAAAGACTTCACTGGCAATATGAGAACTGCAGAGAGTAATTCAACTGTAAAATTAGGTCAAAGACTGAGACAAAAGTGTCCAAAGTGAGCTAACCTGTGTATTAGTCTTTGAAATAACATCAAATCAATACATTTGTATCGGCTACTGGCAACGCCTGCTGGGACATGTTTGGCTGTAGTCCTGGAATGACTTTAGCATTGTTTAAACCTCTAGCAAAGGCTATGTACAGTGTTGGAAAGTGGAACAGGCAGAGGATTTGGAAACACTGATTGAAACAGAAAGTATACCTAGAGCATGCAAATCCAAACGATTTAATAAGGAAATATTGAGAGGTGGCGTAAGGGGGGAAAGGGCATTAAATGAAGTAGATCTCAAGGGTAACCTTAAATGTAAACTGAAGAAGTGCTCCAATCAAAAGACGTGAGGTAGCCGAATGGATAAGACAACAGGCCCCAAATACGTACTCTCTGCAAGAGACCCACCTGAGAGCAAAACATTCACAGAAGCTAAAAACGAAAGGATGGGAAAAAATATTCCCTGCAAATGGAAATAAACAACGAGGTTAGCATTACGTGTTTCTGACAATCTAAGCTTACAGACCATAACAAGGGACAAAAGTGGTCACTACATTACAATAAAGGAATCAATCCAGCAGGAGGAAATAACACATCAATATACATGCACCCAATAGAGGAGCGCATACATATGTAAGAGATTAATTCATTCGTGGACTTTAAGGCAGAGATCTACAGCAGACAATCATAGTGGAATATTTTAACACCCCACTGTCATCATTTTACTGATGATCAAGACAAAATGTCAACAGGGAAACACAGGTCTTAAATGACACACTGGATCTAATGGATTTCATTGATATTTACAGAACCGTTCCTCCCAAAGCAGCAGAAGACACAAACTTCTCAAGTGCACGCGGCACATTTTCAAAAGTAGACTACATGTTAGGGCACAAGGCGAGGCAATACAAACTCCACTGAAGACTGAAAATCTTATCAAACACCTTCTCAGACCACAATGCCATGAACCTAGAAATCAACCTTGATAAAGAGGAAGATTTAAACGAATGGAAGAATAGGCCATGTTCCCGGACTGGAAGAATTAATAGCATTCAAAGGTCTATATTCGCCAACGCAATTTACAAATTCAAATGCATTTTGGAATAAAATACCAACAGCATATTTCACAGAGCTATAACAAATACTCCAAAGCATTATACGGAAACAAAAGAGGCCCCAAATAGCAGCAGCCCTCTGGACAACAAAGAGCAGAGTGGGAGGGATCACTTTACCGCATATCAAACTGTACTACTAAGCCACTGTAATCAAAACAGCCTGGTACTGGCACCACAACAGACATGCGTAGCTCAACGGCATAGAACAGAGAGCCCAGAAAGAGACCAAAAGCATTATGGTCAGTTAGTAATTGACAAAGGAGGCCAGAGTAAAGGACAATGGAGTAAAGGTAGACTCTTCACTAAATGGTGCTAGGAAAATTGAACAACTACCTTTAAAAAAAGGGAACTAGACCACCAACTTACACCATACACCAAAATAAATTCAAAACGGATCAAAGGCTTACATGTAAGTTGTGGAACTACTGTTTGAGAGAACATATTTGCCAAACACACATCTGATACAGGGTTAATATCCAAAATACGTAGGGAACTCATACAATCCAATTACAAACCGGGCTAAGTACCTAATAGGTACTTCTGCAGAGAGGACAACATATAGATGGCCAAGAGACATGTGAGAAAATGCTCAGCGCCACTAATCAGAGAAATGCAAATTGAAACCACGGTGAGGTATCACTTCACACCTGTAAGAACGGCTACCATCAACAAATCCACAAAGGACATGTGCCGTGAGGATGTGGAGAAAGGGGAGCCTTACTTAGTACACTGCCGGTGGGAATGCAGACTTGGGCAGCCGCTACGGAAAACAGTCTGGAGGCGCCTCGAATAAATTAAAATGGGACTATCTTTGGACCCAGTGATCTCACTTCTAGGAATATATCTTAAGATATAGTCTTAAAAGAAAATAATCAGAAAGAATAGATGCACCCCTTTGTTCATAGTAGTGCGTGTGACGATAGCTAAAACCTAGAAAGGGCCCAAGCGTCCGTCAGCAGATGAGTGGATAAAAAGGCTGTGGGACAGTTACACCGTGGAGCACCACACAGCTGTAAAGAAGAAGGATCTCATACCATGGGGGGCAGCACGGATGGGCTTAGACAATATTATGCTAAGTGAAATAAGCCGGCTGGAGAAAGACAAGTATTGCTTGATTTCACTCGCATGTGGAACTTGAAGGACAAAATCAACTGATGGACAAAAGAGATCCGGGGACACTGAAGCATGGAACAAGCTGATGATTCTCAGAGGGAAGGTGGGGGTAGGTGGGTGGCTGGGAAGGGATGAACCAAAGACCTTATATGCATGTATGCAGAACCCATGGACACAGGCAATAGTGTGGTGGCGGCCCGGGTATATTTGTTTATGCTTTTCCATAAATTCCACTATATTAAAATACTTCACAGGCGATATGAGCATTTGTCACGGTTATTCAACTGTGAATTACGTCAAAGATTCAGACATAGCCCAAAGTGATCTAATGCGTTTATTAGCCTACGAAATAACATAAAATCAATGCATTTGTGTATGCTGCTTGCAACTTCTATTTGGAAAGGTCTAGGCGTACTGCTTGAAAGAGGGTTGCATTGTTTAAACCTCTTGCAAAGTCCAGGACAGTGTTAGCAAGTCGTATACACGGAGGTTTAGGAAACACTGATTGAAGCATAAAGCATACCTACTGCAGGAAAATCAAAACTATGTCATAGGTGTACAAACAAACATAACATAAAATCAATAGATTTGTGAATGGAAAGAGCACACCAATATTGGAACAGCGCCATTTTTCACAGGAGAGGTTTACAGAATGAGTCACCTGTGTATTACAAAAGGTTCATTTGAGTACCTTCCAGACAGCCAGTGCAGGAATTGCTCGATGGCATAACAGGCATTCAATACATTCGTGTATGTGAATAGCGAAGACAGTGGAGAAGAGTGCAGTTTCAGTGCTTCATTTTCCTTTGTACTGTCCCAAACTGGAGTGACTATTGTGAACAAAACTAGAAATGTGTACAAAATACAGATGTGCTACACCGTTCGTACCACAATTATGATTACGAAATGGAAAGACACCTACTAACAGCGTAAACAATGGAGTAACAGACACTTTTTGGCACGATCATTACATTCGAATACTTCACTCGACACGGAACTTCTCTTGCTTATTCCCTCCAATGGCGAAACACACTCCAAATAATGCCTCTATTTTTATAAGACATACATAAAATGAATACATTTCTAAAGGGGAAGAACAAACCAATATTGGAACAGTGTACTTTTAGCATTTAAATCGGCCGCCCAGTGTGTAAAGCTTGACTGGCCATTGTAGTATTAATTCCTATGAAGCGGTACTTTGCAAAGCTTTAAGTAAACACTAAAATTCATAATTGAGAATGGAATTAAATAATGAATGTTCGTGCATACTTCACCAGTCTATTCCATTATATTAACAGAGTTCACAGGACATATGAGCATTTCACACAGTAATGCAACTGAATTACGTCAGAGATCAAGGCTTACTCCAAAGTGATGTGATGTGTTTCTTAGTCCGTGTAACAACCTAAAATCAATACATGTGGTATATGCTCCTTGCAATGTCTGTAAGGAAAGGTCTAGTTTTAGCGCCTCAATGAGTTTGGCAGTGCTTGCACTGTTAGCAAAGCTTATGTACGTGCAGCATTAGAAAGTTGAATACACAGAGGATTTGGAAACACTGACGCAGAAACAGCAGCTACCGCATGAAAATCCAAACTCTGTAATCGGTTTTCCAACATGCTCTCATACTACATGGCTTTAGCGAGTAACGCGAAACAGAAGATAGCCTTTTACAGAGTGATTCACCCGTGTATTATCAAAAGTTTATTGGAATATGTTCCCGAGAGATAATGCACGAATTACTCTTGATGACACAATATGCATTCAATCCATTTGTACAGGCTACTAGAAAGGCAGTGTAGAAGACTTGCGACTCGTATTGATTTCTTCTGACACTGAAGTGAATATTCGGAACACAGCGTGAAAGTCGTACACAGCACAGATGTGAAAGAGGGTTTGGAGCACAATTATGATTACCCAATGAAACACCTACGATGTGTACAACGGTGTATCACGCACCTTTTGTAAAGGTCATTAAATAATAATAATTCACAGAAGTAATGAGCACTCGACACAGGACTTCTCTTGTGTAGGCTTTAAAACATTGAAACACTTTCTAATTAGTGCCTCTACTCTCCAAAGACATAACGTCTATACATCAGTAAAAGTTAATAGAAAACCAATATTGGAACTGTTTGGTTTTAGCGTTTCAATGAGCAGCTAGCTCATCGTGGAAAACCTGACCGACCATTTTGAAAGGAATTCGTACAAAGCGGTATTTTGGCAAAGTTTGAAGCAAGCTCTGCAATTCATGAATGACGGTGTGGACAGAACTGGAAAATATTCGGCAAAACGAAATGAGCCAGGCAGAGGAAGACAAACATCGCATGATCTCACTTTTCTGTGGAATCTAAAGAACGTAATAAGCTGATGGACAGGATAGATTCAATGACGTGGCAGCATGGATCAGACCGAAGAGTCTCAGATTGCGGGTGGGGTGGGGGGGCGACGGGTGGGTGGAGGGGGAGAGAGTAACCGAAGAATTGCTATCCGTCCGTATATGACTCACCCAAGGGCACGGACAAGGGTGTGATGAGGGACTGGGGAGGTGATGTGGGCTGGGTGGAATGGGCCAAGGGGGAGAAAAATGGACATCTGTAACACCTTGAACAATAACAAGTAAATATCAATGAAAGTAAAATGGTTTGGTTTCATGTTAAACACATAAACTAAAATTCATGAATGAGGAAGAAGCTAAATGTAAGTGAATGTTTGCTCATGCTCCCCCTTTAAATACCATTCAGTTAAAAGACTTCGCCAGCGACATGAGCATTCCTCACAGTAATTCACCTGTGAATGAGGGGAAAGATTGAGACATAGTCCAACGTGATGTAATGCGTGTATTAGTCTATGAACTAACTTGCAATCAATATGTTTGGATAGGCTACTTGCAAGGTCTACTGGGAAAGTTTTGATTTTCGTGCTTGAATGAGTTTTGCAATGTTTAAGTCTCTAGGACAGTCTGGGTACAGCGTTAGAATGTTTTTTGAGGAGAGGGTTTGGAAACACTGATGGAAGCACAAACTCTATCAACTGCGTGAAAATCCAAACTACTTAATATGTGTTTGAACGTGTTCTTTCAGGAAACGGCTTGACATGATGAGACTAAGCAGAAGATATTAGCACTTTGCGGACTGATTCACCTGTGAATGATCACAGATTTCTGTGAATACGTACCAAGGTAGTTCATGTATGAATACTTGATGACACACCATGTATTCAGTACACTTTTACATGCTAATCTCAATGACAGTTCAGAAGAGTGTTGTTTTAGTGTTTCAAGTTACCTAGCACTGTTTAACACTGGAGTTCAGTTTCTGAACACACGTTGTGAAGGATGTACACAACACAGATGTGCAACAACACTGTGCTTGGCAGAATTAGGATAGCCAAAGGAAACACCTGCTATCTATGGAAACAATGGGACAAAATGCACCTTTTGTAAACATCATTACATGATACTTCACAGAAGCAGTGAGTCCTCGACAGAAAATCTCTCTTGCGGATTCTTTCGAATAGTGAAACGCTTTCCAATTCATGCCCCTATCTTTCTAAGGCATAACGTCAGTCCATTTGGACGTGTTAAGGGCTAACCAGTATTGGAACCGCGGCGTTTTAGCGTTTATATTTGCAGCTCACTGTGTAAAAGTTGACTGACCATTCTAAAAATCAGTTCAGACCAGGTGGGATTTTGTTCAGTGTTAAGGAAACACTAA
Source organism: Miniopterus natalensis (assembly GCF_054644295.1). Classification (NCBI taxonomy): domain Eukaryota; kingdom Metazoa; phylum Chordata; class Mammalia; order Chiroptera; family Miniopteridae; genus Miniopterus; species Miniopterus natalensis. The sequence continues at coordinate 75,160 of NW_028270013.1, read as the reverse complement.
AAGTCATGAATGAGAAACTTAGAAAGTGGTAACTGTTTGATCATACTCACCTTTCAAATTCCATTAAATTAAAAGACTTCACTGGCAATATGAGAACTGCAGAGAGTAATTCAACTGTAAAATTAGGTCAAAGACTGAGACAAAAGTGTCCAAAGTGAGCTAACCTGTGTATTAGTCTTTGAAATAACATCAAATCAATACATTTGTATCGGCTACTGGCAACGCCTGCTGGGACATGTTTGGCTGTAGTCCTGGAATGACTTTAGCATTGTTTAAACCTCTAGCAAAGGCTATGTACAGTGTTGGAAAGTGGAACAGGCAGAGGATTTGGAAACACTGATTGAAACAGAAAGTATACCTAGAGCATGCAAATCCAAACGATTTAATAAGGAAATATTGAGAGGTGGCGTAAGGGGGGAAAGGGCATTAAATGAAGTAGATCTCAAGGGTAACCTTAAATGTAAACTGAAGAAGTGCTCCAATCAAAAGACGTGAGGTAGCCGAATGGATAAGACAACAGGCCCCAAATACGTACTCTCTGCAAGAGACCCACCTGAGAGCAAAACATTCACAGAAGCTAAAAACGAAAGGATGGGAAAAAATATTCCCTGCAAATGGAAATAAACAACGAGGTTAGCATTACGTGTTTCTGACAATCTAAGCTTACAGACCATAACAAGGGACAAAAGTGGTCACTACATTACAATAAAGGAATCAATCCAGCAGGAGGAAATAACACATCAATATACATGCACCCAATAGAGGAGCGCATACATATGTAAGAGATTAATTCATTCGTGGACTTTAAGGCAGAGATCTACAGCAGACAATCATAGTGGAATATTTTAACACCCCACTGTCATCATTTTACTGATGATCAAGACAAAATGTCAACAGGGAAACACAGGTCTTAAATGACACACTGGATCTAATGGATTTCATTGATATTTACAGAACCGTTCCTCCCAAAGCAGCAGAAGACACAAACTTCTCAAGTGCACGCGGCACATTTTCAAAAGTAGACTACATGTTAGGGCACAAGGCGAGGCAATACAAACTCCACTGAAGACTGAAAATCTTATCAAACACCTTCTCAGACCACAATGCCATGAACCTAGAAATCAACCTTGATAAAGAGGAAGATTTAAACGAATGGAAGAATAGGCCATGTTCCCGGACTGGAAGAATTAATAGCATTCAAAGGTCTATATTCGCCAACGCAATTTACAAATTCAAATGCATTTTGGAATAAAATACCAACAGCATATTTCACAGAGCTATAACAAATACTCCAAAGCATTATACGGAAACAAAAGAGGCCCCAAATAGCAGCAGCCCTCTGGACAACAAAGAGCAGAGTGGGAGGGATCACTTTACCGCATATCAAACTGTACTACTAAGCCACTGTAATCAAAACAGCCTGGTACTGGCACCACAACAGACATGCGTAGCTCAACGGCATAGAACAGAGAGCCCAGAAAGAGACCAAAAGCATTATGGTCAGTTAGTAATTGACAAAGGAGGCCAGAGTAAAGGACAATGGAGTAAAGGTAGACTCTTCACTAAATGGTGCTAGGAAAATTGAACAACTACCTTTAAAAAAAGGGAACTAGACCACCAACTTACACCATACACCAAAATAAATTCAAAACGGATCAAAGGCTTACATGTAAGTTGTGGAACTACTGTTTGAGAGAACATATTTGCCAAACACACATCTGATACAGGGTTAATATCCAAAATACGTAGGGAACTCATACAATCCAATTACAAACCGGGCTAAGTACCTAATAGGTACTTCTGCAGAGAGGACAACATATAGATGGCCAAGAGACATGTGAGAAAATGCTCAGCGCCACTAATCAGAGAAATGCAAATTGAAACCACGGTGAGGTATCACTTCACACCTGTAAGAACGGCTACCATCAACAAATCCACAAAGGACATGTGCCGTGAGGATGTGGAGAAAGGGGAGCCTTACTTAGTACACTGCCGGTGGGAATGCAGACTTGGGCAGCCGCTACGGAAAACAGTCTGGAGGCGCCTCGAATAAATTAAAATGGGACTATCTTTGGACCCAGTGATCTCACTTCTAGGAATATATCTTAAGATATAGTCTTAAAAGAAAATAATCAGAAAGAATAGATGCACCCCTTTGTTCATAGTAGTGCGTGTGACGATAGCTAAAACCTAGAAAGGGCCCAAGCGTCCGTCAGCAGATGAGTGGATAAAAAGGCTGTGGGACAGTTACACCGTGGAGCACCACACAGCTGTAAAGAAGAAGGATCTCATACCATGGGGGGCAGCACGGATGGGCTTAGACAATATTATGCTAAGTGAAATAAGCCGGCTGGAGAAAGACAAGTATTGCTTGATTTCACTCGCATGTGGAACTTGAAGGACAAAATCAACTGATGGACAAAAGAGATCCGGGGACACTGAAGCATGGAACAAGCTGATGATTCTCAGAGGGAAGGTGGGGGTAGGTGGGTGGCTGGGAAGGGATGAACCAAAGACCTTATATGCATGTATGCAGAACCCATGGACACAGGCAATAGTGTGGTGGCGGCCCGGGTATATTTGTTTATGCTTTTCCATAAATTCCACTATATTAAAATACTTCACAGGCGATATGAGCATTTGTCACGGTTATTCAACTGTGAATTACGTCAAAGATTCAGACATAGCCCAAAGTGATCTAATGCGTTTATTAGCCTACGAAATAACATAAAATCAATGCATTTGTGTATGCTGCTTGCAACTTCTATTTGGAAAGGTCTAGGCGTACTGCTTGAAAGAGGGTTGCATTGTTTAAACCTCTTGCAAAGTCCAGGACAGTGTTAGCAAGTCGTATACACGGAGGTTTAGGAAACACTGATTGAAGCATAAAGCATACCTACTGCAGGAAAATCAAAACTATGTCATAGGTGTACAAACAAACATAACATAAAATCAATAGATTTGTGAATGGAAAGAGCACACCAATATTGGAACAGCGCCATTTTTCACAGGAGAGGTTTACAGAATGAGTCACCTGTGTATTACAAAAGGTTCATTTGAGTACCTTCCAGACAGCCAGTGCAGGAATTGCTCGATGGCATAACAGGCATTCAATACATTCGTGTATGTGAATAGCGAAGACAGTGGAGAAGAGTGCAGTTTCAATGCTTCATTTTCCTTTGTACTGTCCCAAACTGGAGTGACTATTGTGAACAAAACTAGAAATGTGTACAAAATACAGATGTGCTACACCGTTCGTACCACAATTATGATTACGAAATGGAAAGACACCTACTAACAGCGTAAACAATGGAGTAACAGACACTTTTTGGCACGATCATTACATTCGAATACTTCACTCGACACGGAACTTCTCTTGCTTATTCCCTCCAATGGCGAAACACACTCCAAATAATGCCTCTATTTTTATAAGACATACATAAAATGAATACATTTCTAAAGGGGAAGAACAAACCAATATTGGAACAGTGTACTTTTAGCATTTAAATCGGCCGCCCAGTGTGTAAAGCTTGACTGGCCATTGTAGTATTAATTCCTATGAAGCGGTACTTTGCAAAGCTTTAAGTAAACACTAAAATTCATAATTGAGAATGGAATTAAATAATGAATGTTCGTGCATACTTCACCAGTCTATTCCATTATATTAACAGAGTTCACAGGACATATGAGCATTTCACACAGTAATGCAACTGAATTACGTCAGAGATCAAGGCTTACTCCAAAGTGATGTGATGTGTTTCTTAGTCCGTGTAACAACCTAAAATCAATACATGTGGTATATGCTCCTTGCAATGTCTGTAAGGAAAGGTCTAGTTTTAGCGCCTCAATGAGTTTGGCAGTGCTTGCACTGTTAGCAAAGCTTATGTACGTGCAGCATTAGAAAGTTGAATACACAGAGGATTTGGAAACACTGACGCAGAAACAGCAGCTACCGCATGAAAATCCAAACTCTGTAATCGGTTTTCCAACATGCTCTCATACTACATGGCTTTAGCGAGTAACGCGAAACAGAAGATAGCCTTTTACAGAGTGATTCACCCGTGTATTATCAAAAGTTTATTGGAATATGTTCCCGAGAGATAATGCACGAATTACTCTTGATGACACAATATGCATTCAATCCATTTGTACAGGCTACTAGAAAGGCAGTGTAGAAGACTTGCGACTCGTATTGATTTCTTCTGACACTGAAGTGAATATTCGGAACACAGCGTGAAAGTCGTACACAGCACAGATGTGAAAGAGGGTTTGGAGCACAATTATGATTACCCAATGAAACACCTACGATGTGTACAACGGTGTATCACGCACCTTTTGTAAAGGTCATTAAATAATAATAATTCACAGAAGTAATGAGCACTCGACACAGGACTTCTCTTGTGTAGGCTTTAAAACATTGAAACACTTTCTAATTAGTGCCTCTACTCTCCAAAGACATAACGTCTATACATCAGTAAAAGTTAATAGAAAACCAATATTGGAACTGTTTGGTTTTAGCGTTTCAATGAGCAGCTAGCTCATCGTGGAAAACCTGACCGACCATTTTGAAAGGAATTCGTACAAAGCGGTATTTTGGCAAAGTTTGAAGCAAGCTCTGCAATTCATGAATGACGGTGTGGACAGAACTGGAAAATATTCGGCAAAACGAAATGAGCCAGGCAGAGGAAGACAAACATCGCATGATCTCACTTTTCTGTGGAATCTAAAGAACGTAATAAGCTGATGGACAGGATAGATTCAATGACGTGGCAGCATGGATCAGACCGAAGAGTCTCAGATTGCGGGTGGGGTGGGGGGGCGACGGGTGGGTGGAGGGGGAGAGAGTAACCGAAGAATTGCTATCCGTCCGTATATGACTCACCCAAGGGCACGGACAAGGGTGTGATGAGGGACTGGGGAGGTGATGTGGGCTGGGTGGAATGGGCCAAGGGGGAGAAAAATGGACATCTGTAACACCTTGAACAATAACAAGTAAATATCAATGAAAGTAAAATGGTTTGGTTTCATGTTAAACACATAAACTAAAATTCATGAATGAGGAAGAAGCTAAATGTAAGTGAATGTTTGCTCATGCTCCCCCTTTAAATACCATTCAGTTAAAAGACTTCGCCAGCGACATGAGCATTCCTCACAGTAATTCACCTGTGAATGAGGGGAAAGATTGAGACATAGTCCAACGTGATGTAATGCGTGTATTAGTCTATGAACTAACTTGCAATCAATATGTTTGGATAGGCTACTTGCAAGGTCTACTGGGAAAGTTTTGATTTTCGTGCTTGAATGAGTTTTGCAATGTTTAAGTCTCTAGGACAGTCTGGGTACAGCGTTAGAATGTTTTTTGAGGAGAGGGTTTGGAAACACTGATGGAAGCACAAACTCTATCAACTGCGTGAAAATCCAAACTACTTAATATGTGTTTGAACGTGTTCTTTCAGGAAACGGCTTGACATGATGAGACTAAGCAGAAGATATTAGCACTTTGCGGACTGATTCACCTGTGAATGATCACAGATTTCTGTGAATACGTACCAAGGTAGTTCATGTATGAATACTTGATGACACACCATGTATTCAGTACACTTTTACATGCTAATCTCAATGACAGTTCAGAAGAGTGTTGTTTTAGTGTTTCAAGTTACCTAGCACTGTTTAACACTGGAGTTCAGTTTCTGAACACACGTTGTGAAGGATGTACACAACACAGATGTGCAACAACACTGTGCTTGGCAGAATTAGGATAGCCAAAGGAAACACCTGCTATCTATGGAAACAATGGGACAAAATGCACCTTTTGTAAACATCATTACATGATACTTCACAGAAGCAGTGAGTCCTCGACAGAAAATCTCTCTTGCGGATTCTTTCGAATAGTGAAACGCTTTCCAATTCATGCCCCTATCTTTCTAAGGCATAACGTCAGTCCATTTGGACGTGTTAAGAGCTAACCAGTATTGGAACCGCGGCGTTTTAGCGTTTATATTTGCAGCTCACTGTGTAAAAGTTGACTGACCATTCTAAAAATCAGTTCAGACCAGGTGGGATTTTGTTCAGTGTTAAGGAAACACTAAAAGTCATGAATGAGAAACTTAGAAAGTGGTAACTGTTTGATCATACTCACCTTTCAAATTCCATTAAATTAAAAGACTTCACTGGCAATATGAGAACTGCAGAGAGTAATTCAACTGTAAAATTAGGTCAAAGACTGAGACAAAAGTGTCCAAAGTGAGCTAACCTGTGTATTAGTCTTTGAAATAACATCAAATCAATACATTTGTATCGGCTACTGGCAACGCCTGCTGGGACATGTTTGGCTGTAGTCCTGGAATGACTTTAGCATCGTTTAAACCTCTAGCAAAGGCTATGTACAGTGTTGGAAAGTGGAACAGGCAGAGGATTTGGAAACACTGATTGAAACAGAAAGTATACCTAGAGCATGCAAATCCAAACGATTTAATAAGGAAATATTGAGAGGTGGCGTAAGGGGGGAAAGGGCATTAAATGAAGTAGATCTCAAGGGTAACCTTAAATGTAAACTGAAGAAGTGCTCCAATCAAAAGACGTGAGGTAGCCGAATGGATAAGACAACAGGCCCCAAATACGTACTCTCTGCAAGAGACCCACCTGAGAGCAAAACATTCACAGAAGCTAAAAACGAAAGGATGGGAAAAAATATTCCCTGCAAATGGAAATAAACAACGAGGTTAGCATTACGTGTTTCTGACAATCTAAGCTTACAGACCATAACAAGGGACAAAAGTGGTCACTACATTACAATAAAGGAATCAATCCAGCAGGAGGAAATAACACATCAATATACATGCACCCAATAGAGGAGCGCATACATATGTAAGAGATTAATTCATTCGTGGACTTTAAGGCAGAGATCTACAGCAGACAATCATAGTGGAATATTTTAACACCCCACTGTCATCATTTTACTGATGATCAAGACAAAATGTCAACAGGGAAACACAGGTCTTAAATGACACACTGGATCTAATGGATTTCATTGATATTTACAGAACCGTTCCTCCCAAAGCAGCAGAAGACACAAACTTCTCAAGTGCACGCGGCACATTTTCAAAAGTAGACTACATGTTAGGGCACAAGGCGAGGCAATACAAACTCCACTGAAGACTGAAAATCTTATCAAACACCTTCTCAGACCACAATGCCATGAACCTAGAAATCAACCTTGATAAAGAGGAAGATTTAAACGAATGGAAGAATAGGCCATGTTCCCGGACTGGAAGAATTAATAGCATTCAAAGGTCTATATTCGCCAACGCAATTTACAAATTCAAATGCATTTTGGAATAAAATACCAACAGCATATTTCACAGAGCTATAACAAATACTCCAAAGCATTATACGGAAACAAAAGAGGCCCCAAATAGCAGCAGCCCTCTGGACAACAAAGAGCAGAGTGGGAGGGATCACTTTACCGCATATCAAACTGTACTACTAAGCCACTGTAATCAAAACAGCCTGGTACTGGCACCACAACAGACATGCGTAGCTCAACGGCATAGAACAGAGAGCCCAGAAAGAGACCAAAAGCATTATGGTCAGTTAGTAATTGACAAAGGAGGCCAGAGTAAAGGACAATGGAGTAAAGGTAGACTCTTCACTAAATGGTGCTAGGAAAATTGAACAACTACCTTTAAAAAAAGGGAACTAGACCACCAACTTACACCATACACCAAAATAAATTCAAAACGGATCAAAGGCTTACATGTAAGTTGTGGAACTACTGTTTGAGAGAACATATTTGCCAAACACACATCTGATACAGGGTTAATATCCAAAATACGTAGGGAACTCATACAATCCAATTACAAACCGGGCTAAGTACCTAATAGGTACTTCTGCAGAGAGGACAACATATAGATGGCCAAGAGACATGTGAGAAAATGCTCAGCGCCACTAATCAGAGAAATGCAAATTGAAACCACGGTGAGGTATCACTTCACACCTGTAAGAACGGCTACCATCAACAAATCCACAAAGGACATGTGCCGTGAGGATGTGGAGAAAGGGGAGCCTTACTTAGTACACTGCCGGTGGGAATGCAGACTTGGGCAGCCGCTACGGAAAACAGTCTGGAGGCGCCTCGAATAAATTAAAATGGGACTATCTTTGGACCCAGTGATCTCACTTCTAGGAATATATCTTAAGATATAGTCTTAAAAGAAAATAATCAGAAAGAATAGATGCACCCCTTTGTTCATAGTAGTGCGTGTGACGATAGCTAAAACCTAGAAAGGGCCCAAGCGTCCGTCAGCAGATGAGTGGATAAAAAGGCTGTGGGACAGTTACACCGTGGAGCACCACACAGCTGTAAAGAAGAAGGATCTCATACCATGGGGGGCAGCACGGATGGGCTTAGACAATATTATGCTAAGTGAAATAAGCCGGCTGGAGAAAGACAAGTATTGCTTGATTTCACTCGCATGTGGAACTTGAAGGACAAAATCAACTGATGGACAAAAGAGATCCGGGGACACTGAAGCATGGAACAAGCTGATGATTCTCAGAGGGAAGGTGGGGGTAGGTGGGTGGCTGGGAAGGGATGAACCAAAGACCTTATATGCATGTATGCAGAACCCATGGACACAGGCAATAGTGTGGTGGCGGCCCGGGTATATTTGTTTATGCTTTTCCATAAATTCCACTATATTAAAATACTTCACAGGCGATATGAGCATTTGTCACGGTTATTCAACTGTGAATTACGTCAAAGATTCAGACATAGCCCAAAGTGATCTAATGCGTTTATTAGCCTACGAAATAACATAAAATCAATGCATTTGTGTATGCTGCTTGCAACTTCTATTTGGAAAGGTCTAGGCGTACTGCTTGAAAGAGGGTTGCATTGTTTAAACCTCTTGCAAAGTCCAGGACAGTGTTAGCAAGTCGTATACACGGAGGTTTAGGAAACACTGATTGAAGCATAAAGCATACCTACTGCAGGAAAATCAAAACTATGTCATAGGTGTACAAACAAACATAACATAAAATCAATAGATTTGTGAATGGAAAGAGCACACCAATATTGGAACAGCGCCATTTTTCACAGGAGAGGTTTACAGAATGAGTCACCTGTGTATTACAAAAGGTTCATTTGAGTACCTTCCAGACAGCCAGTGCAGGAATTGCTCGATGGCATAACAGGCATTCAATACATTCGTGTATGTGAATAGCGAAGACAGTGGAGAAGAGTGCAGTTTCAGTGCTTCATTTTCCTTTGTACTGTCCCAAACTGGAGTGACTATTGTGAACAAAACTAGAAATGTGTACAAAATACAGATGTGCTACACCGTTCGTACCACAATTATGATTACGAAATGGAAAGACACCTACTAACAGCGTAAACAATGGAGTAACAGACACTTTTTGGCACGATCATTACATTCGAATACTTCACTCGACACGGAACTTCTCTTGCTTATTCCCTCCAATGGCGAAACACACTCCAAATAATGCCTCTATTTTTATAAGACATACATAAAATGAATACATTTCTAAAGGGGAAGAACAAACCAATATTGGAACAGTGTACTTTTAGCATTTAAATCGGCCGCCCAGTGTGTAAAGCTTGACTGGCCATTGTAGTATTAATTCCTATGAAGCGGTACTTTGCAAAGCTTTAAGTAAACACTAAAATTCATAATTGAGAATGGAATTAAATAATGAATGTTCGTGCATACTTCACCAGTCTATTCCATTATATTAACAGAGTTCACAGGACATATGAGCATTTCACACAGTAATGCAACTGAATTACGTCAGAGATCAAGGCTTACTCCAAAGTGATGTGATGTGTTTCTTAGTCCGTGTAACAACCTAAAATCAATACATGTGGTATATGCTCCTTGCAATGTCTGTAAGGAAAGGTCTAGTTTTAGCGCCTCAATGAGTTTGGCAGTGCTTGCACTGTTAGCAAAGCTTATGTACGTGCAGCATTAGAAAGTTGAATACACAGAGGATTTGGAAACACTGACGCAGAAACAGCAGCTACCGCATGAAAATCCAAACTCTGTAATCGGTTTTCCAACATGCTCTCATACTACATGGCTTTAGCGAGTAACGCGAAACAGAAGATAGCCTTTTACAGAGTGATTCACCCGTGTATTATCAAAAGTTTATTGGAATATGTTCCCGAGAGATAATGCACGAATTACTCTTGATGACACAATATGCATTCAATCCATTTGTACAGGCTACTAGAAAGGCAGTGTAGAAGACTTGCGACTCGTATTGATTTCTTCTGACACTGAAGTGAATATTCGGAACACAGCGTGAAAGTCGTACACAGCACAGATGTGAAAGAGGGTTTGGAGCACAATTATGATTACCCAATGAAACACCTACGATGTGTACAACGGTGTATCACGCACCTTTTGTAAAGGTCATTAAATAATAATAATTCACAGAAGTAATGAGCACTCGACACAGGACTTCTCTTGTGTAGGCTTTAAAACATTGAAACACTTTCTAATTAGTGCCTCTACTCTCCAAAGACATAACGTCTATACATCAGTAAAAGTTAATAGAAAACCAATATTGGAACTGTTTGGTTTTAGCGTTTCAATGAGCAGCTAGCTCATCGTGGAAAACCTGACCGACCATTTTGAAAGGAATTCGTACAAAGCGGTATTTTGGCAAAGTTTGAAGCAAGCTCTGCAATTCATGAATGACGGTGTGGACAGAACTGGAAAATATTCGGCAAAACGAAATGAGCCAGGCAGAGGAAGACAAACATCGCATGATCTCACTTTTCTGTGGAATCTAAAGAACGTAATAAGCTGATGGACAGGATAGATTCAATGACGTGGCAGCATGGATCAGACCGAAGAGTCTCAGATTGCGGGTGGGGTGGGGGGGCGACGGGTGGGTGGAGGGGGAGAGAGTAACCGAAGAATTGCTATCCGTCCGTATATGACTCACCCAAGGGCACGGACAAGGGTGTGATGAGGGACTGGGGAGGTGATGTGGGCTGGGTGGAATGGGCCAAGGGGGAGAAAAATGGACATCTGTAACACCTTGAACAATAACAAGTAAATATCAATGAAAGTAAAATGGTTTGGTTTCATGTTAAACACATAAACTAAAATTCATGAATGAGGAAGAAGCTAAATGTAAGTGAATGTTTGCTCATGCTCCCCCTTTAAATACCATTCAGTTAAAAGACTTCGCCAGCGACATGAGCATTCCTCACAGTAATTCACCTGTGAATGAGGGGAAAGATTGAGACATAGTCCAACGTGATGTAATGCGTGTATTAGTCTATGAACTAACTTGCAATCAATATGTTTGGATAGGCTACTTGCAAGGTCTACTGGGAAAGTTTTGATTTTCGTGCTTGAATGAGTTTTGCAATGTTTAAGTCTCTAGGACAGTCTGGGTACAGCGTTAGAATGTTTTTTGAGGAGAGGGTTTGGAAACACTGATGGAAGCACAAACTCTATCAACTGCGTGAAAATCCAAACTACTTAATATGTGTTTGAACGTGTTCTTTCAGGAAACGGCTTGACATGATGAGACTAAGCAGAAGATATTAGCACTTTGCGGACTGATTCACCTGTGAATGATCACAGATTTCTGTGAATACGTACCAAGGTAGTTCATGTATGAATACTTGATGACACACCATGTATTCAGTACACTTTTACATGCTAATCTCAATGACAGTTCAGAAGAGTGTTGTTTTAGTGTTTCAAGTTACCTAGCACTGTTTAACACTGGAGTTCAGTTTCTGAACACACGTTGTGAAGGATGTACACAACACAGATGTGCAACAACACTGTGCTTGGCAGAATTAGGATAGCCAAAGGAAACACCTGCTATCTATGGAAACAATGGGACAAAATGCACCTTTTGTAAACATCATTACATGATACTTCACAGAAGCAGTGAGTCCTCGACAGAAAATCTCTCTTGCGGATTCTTTCGAATAGTGAAACGCTTTCCAATTCATGCCCCTATCTTTCTAAGGCATAACGTCAGTCCATTTGGACGTGTTAAGGGCTAACCAGTATTGGAACCGCGGCGTTTTAGCGTTTATATTTGCAGCTCACTGTGTAAAAGTTGACTGACCATTCTAAAAATCAGTTCAGACCAGGTGGGATTTTGTTCAGTGTTAAGGAAACACTAAAAGTCATGAATGAGAAACTTAGAAAGTGGTAACTGTTTGATCATACTCACCTTTCAAATTCCATTAAATTAAAAGACTTCACTGGCAATATGAGAACTGCAGAGAGTAATTCAACTGTAAAATTAGGTCAAAGACTGAGACAAAAGTGTCCAAAGTGAGCTAACCTGTGTATTAGTCTTTGAAATAACATCAAATCAATACATTTGTATCGGCTACTGGCAACGCCTGCTGGGACATGTTTGGCTGTAGTCCTGGAATGACTTTAGCATCGTTTAAACCTCTAGCAAAGGCTATGTACAGTGTTGGAAAGTGGAACAGGCAGAGGATTTGGAAACACTGATTGAAACAGAAAGTATACCTAGAGCATGCAAATCCAAACGATTTAATAAGGAAATATTGAGAGGTGGCGTAAGGGGGGAAAGGGCATTAAATGAAGTAGATCTCAAGGGTAACCTTAAATGTAAACTGAAGAAGTGCTCCAATCAAAAGACGTGAGGTAGCCGAATGGATAAGACAACAGGCCCCAAATACGTACTCTCTGCAAGAGACCCACCTGAGAGCAAAACATTCACAGAAGCTAAAAACGAAAGGATGGGAAAAAATATTCCCTGCAAATGGAAATAAACAACGAGGTTAGCATTACGTGTTTCTGACAATCTAAGCTTACAGACCATAACAAGGGACAAAAGTGGTCACTACATTACAATAAAGGAATCAATCCAGCAGGAGGAAATAACACATCAATATACATGCACCCAATAGAGGAGCGCATACATATGTAAGAGATTAATTCATTCGTGGACTTTAAGGCAGAGATCTACAGCAGACAATCATAGTGGAATATTTTAACACCCCACTGTCATCATTTTACTGATGATCAAGACAAAATGTCAACAGGGAAACACAGGTCTTAAATGACACACTGGATCTAATGGATTTCATTGATATTTACAGAACCGTTCCTCCCAAAGCAGCAGAAGACACAAACTTCTCAAGTGCACGCGGCACATTTTCAAAAGTAGACTACATGTTAGGGCACAAGGCGAGGCAATACAAACTCCACTGAAGACTGAAAATCTTATCAAACACCTTCTCAGACCACAATGCCATGAACCTAGAAATCAACCTTGATAAAGAGGAAGATTTAAACGAATGGAAGAATAGGCCATGTTCCCGGACTGGAAGAATTAATAGCATTCAAAGGTCTATATTCGCCAACGCAATTTACAAATTCAAATGCATTTTGGAATAAAATACCAACAGCATATTTCACAGAGCTATAACAAATACTCCAAAGCATTATACGGAAACAAAAGAGGCCCCAAATAGCAGCAGCCCTCTGGACAACAAAGAGCAGAGTGGGAGGGATCACTTTACCGCATATCAAACTGTACTACTAAGCCACTGTAATCAAAACAGCCTGGTACTGGCACCACAACAGACATGCGTAGCTCAACGGCATAGAACAGAGAGCCCAGAAAGAGACCAAAAGCATTATGGTCAGTTAGTAATTGACAAAGGAGGCCAGAGTAAAGGACAATGGAGTAAAGGTAGACTCTTCACTAAATGGTGCTAGGAAAATTGAACAACTACCTTTAAAAAAAGGGAACTAGACCACCAACTTACACCATACACCAAAATAAATTCAAAACGGATCAAAGGCTTACATGTAAGTTGTGGAACTACTGTTTGAGAGAACATATTTGCCAAACACACATCTGATACAGGGTTAATATCCAAAATACGTAGGGAACTCATACAATCCAATTACAAACCGGGCTAAGTACCTAATAGGTACTTCTGCAGAGAGGACAACATATAGATGGCCAAGAGACATGTGAGAAAATGCTCAGCGCCACTAATCAGAGAAATGCAAATTGAAACCACGGTGAGGTATCACTTCACACCTGTAAGAACGGCTACCATCAACAAATCCACAAAGGACATGTGCCGTGAGGATGTGGAGAAAGGGGAGCCTTACTTAGTACACTGCCGGTGGGAATGCAGACTTGGGCAGCCGCTACGGAAAACAGTCTGGAGGCGCCTCGAATAAATTAAAATGGGACTATCTTTGGACCCAGTGATCTCACTTCTAGGAATATATCTTAAGATATAGTCTTAAAAGAAAATAATCAGAAAGAATAGATGCACCCCTTTGTTCATAGTAGTGCGTGTGACGATAGCTAAAACCTAGAAAGGGCCCAAGCGTCCGTCAGCAGATGAGTGGATAAAAAGGCTGTGGGACAGTTACACCGTGGAGCACCACACAGCTGTAAAGAAGAAGGATCTCATACCATGGGGGGCAGCACGGATGGGCTTAGACAATATTATGCTAAGTGAAATAAGCCGGCTGGAGAAAGACAAGTATTGCTTGATTTCACTCGCATGTGGAACTTGAAGGACAAAATCAACTGATGGACAAAAGAGATCCGGGGACACTGAAGCATGGAACAAGCTGATGATTCTCAGAGGGAAGGTGGGGGTAGGTGGGTGGCTGGGAAGGGATGAACCAAAGACCTTATATGCATGTATGCAGAACCCATGGACACAGGCAATAGTGTGGTGGCGGCCCGGGTATATTTGTTTATGCTTTTCCATAAATTCCACTATATTAAAATACTTCACAGGCGATATGAGCATTTGTCACGGTTATTCAACTGTGAATTACGTCAAAGATTCAGACATAGCCCAAAGTGATCTAATGCGTTTATTAGCCTACGAAATAACATAAAATCAATGCATTTGTGTATGCTGCTTGCAACTTCTATTTGGAAAGGTCTAGGCGTACTGCTTGAAAGAGGGTTGCATTGTTTAAACCTCTTGCAAAGTCCAGGACAGTGTTAGCAAGTCGTATACACGGAGGTTTAGGAAACACTGATTGAAGCATAAAGCATACCTACTGCAGGAAAATCAAAACTATGTCATAGGTGTACAAACAAACATAACATAAAATCAATAGATTTGTGAATGGAAAGAGCACACCAATATTGGAACAGCGCCATTTTTCACAGGAGAGGTTTACAGAATGAGTCACCTGTGTATTACAAAAGGTTCATTTGAGTACCTTCCAGACAGCCAGTGCAGGAATTGCTCGATGGCATAACAGGCATTCAATACATTCGTGTATGTGAATAGCGAAGACAGTGGAGAAGAGTGCAGTTTCAATGCTTCATTTTCCTTTGTACTGTCCCAAACTGGAGTGACTATTGTGAACAAAACTAGAAATGTGTACAAAATACAGATGTGCTACACCGTTCGTACCACAATTATGATTACGAAATGGAAAGACACCTACTAACAGCGTAAACAATGGAGTAACAGACACTTTTTGGCACGATCATTACATTCGAATACTTCACTCGACACGGAACTTCTCTTGCTTATTCCCTCCAATGGCGAAACACACTCCAAATAATGCCTCTATTTTTATAAGACATACATAAAATGAATACATTTCTAAAGGGGAAGAACAAACCAATATTGGAACAGTGTACTTTTAGCATTTAAATCGGCCGCCCAGTGTGTAAAGCTTGACTGGCCATTGTAGTATTAATTCCTATGAAGCGGTACTTTGCAAAGCTTTAAGTAAACACTAAAATTCATAATTGAGAATGGAATTAAATAATGAATGTTCGTGCATACTTCACCAGTCTATTCCATTATATTAACAGAGTTCACAGGACATATGAGCATTTCACACAGTAATGCAACTGAATTACGTCAGAGATCAAGGCTTACTCCAAAGTGATGTGATGTGTTTCTTAGTCCGTGTAACAACCTAAAATCAATACATGTGGTATATGCTCCTTGCAATGTCTGTAAGGAAAGGTCTAGTTTTAGCGCCTCAATGAGTTTGGCAGTGCTTGCACTGTTAGCAAAGCTTATGTACGTGCAGCATTAGAAAGTTGAATACACAGAGGATTTGGAAACACTGACGCAGAAACAGCAGCTACCGCATGAAAATCCAAACTCTGTAATCGGTTTTCCAACATGCTCTCATACTACATGGCTTTAGCGAGTAACGCGAAACAGAAGATAGCCTTTTACAGAGTGATTCACCCGTGTATTATCAAAAGTTTATTGGAATATGTTCCCGAGAGATAATGCACGAATTACTCTTGATGACACAATATGCATTCAATCCATTTGTACAGGCTACTAGAAAGGCAGTGTAGAAGACTTGCGACTCGTATTGATTTCTTCTGACACTGAAGTGAATATTCGGAACACAGCGTGAAAGTCGTACACAGCACAGATGTGAAAGAGGGTTTGGAGCACAATTATGATTACCCAATGAAACACCTACGATGTGTACAACGGTGTATCACGCACCTTTTGTAAAGGTCATTAAATAATAATAATTCACAGAAGTAATGAGCACTCGACACAGGACTTCTCTTGTGTAGGCTTTAAAACATTGAAACACTTTCTAATTAGTGCCTCTACTCTCCAAAGACATAACGTCTATACATCAGTAAAAGTTAATAGAAAACCAATATTGGAACTGTTTGGTTTTAGCGTTTCAATGAGCAGCTAGCTCATCGTGGAAAACCTGACCGACCATTTTGAAAGGAATTCGTACAAAGCGGTATTTTGGCAAAGTTTGAAGCAAGCTCTGCAATTCATGAATGACGGTGTGGACAGAACTGGAAAATATTCGGCAAAACGAAATGAGCCAGGCAGAGGAAGACAAACATCGCATGATCTCACTTTTCTGTGGAATCTAAAGAACGTAATAAGCTGATGGACAGGATAGATTCAATGACGTGGCAGCATGGATCAGACCGAAGAGTCTCAGATTGCGGGTGGGGTGGGGGGGCGACGGGTGGGTGGAGGGGGAGAGAGTAACCGAAGAATTGCTATCCGTCCGTATATGACTCACCCAAGGGCACGGACAAGGGTGTGATGAGGGACTGGGGAGGTGATGTGGGCTGGGTGGAATGGGCCAAGGGGGAGAAAAATGGACATCTGTAACACCTTGAACAATAACAAGTAAATATCAATGAAAGTAAAATGGTTTGGTTTCATGTTAAACACATAAACTAAAATTCATGAATGAGGAAGAAGCTAAATGTAAGTGAATGTTTGCTCATGCTCCCCCTTTAAATACCATTCAGTTAAAAGACTTCGCCAGCGACATGAGCATTCCTCACAGTAATTCACCTGTGAATGAGGGGAAAGATTGAGACATAGTCCAACGTGATGTAATGCGTGTATTAGTCTATGAACTAACTTGCAATCAATATGTTTGGATAGGCTACTTGCAAGGTCTACTGGGAAAGTTTTGATTTTCGTGCTTGAATGAGTTTTGCAATGTTTAAGTCTCTAGGACAGTCTGGGTACAGCGTTAGAATGTTTTTTGAGGAGAGGGTTTGGAAACACTGATGGAAGCACAAACTCTATCAACTGCGTGAAAATCCAAACTACTTAATATGTGTTTGAACGTGTTCTTTCAGGAAACGGCTTGACATGATGAGACTAAGCAGAAGATATTAGCACTTTGCGGACTGATTCACCTGTGAATGATCACAGATTTCTGTGAATACGTACCAAGGTAGTTCATGTATGAATACTTGATGACACACCATGTATTCAGTACACTTTTACATGCTAATCTCAATGACAGTTCAGAAGAGTGTTGTTTTAGTGTTTCAAGTTACCTAGCACTGTTTAACACTGGAGTTCAGTTTCTGAACACACGTTGTGAAGGATGTACACAACACAGATGTGCAACAACACTGTGCTTGGCAGAATTAGGATAGCCAAAGGAAACACCTGCTATCTATGGAAACAATGGGACAAAATGCACCTTTTGTAAACATCATTACATGATACTTCACAGAAGCAGTGAGTCCTCGACAGAAAATCTCTCTTGCGGATTCTTTCGAATAGTGAAACGCTTTCCAATTCATGCCCCTATCTTTCTAAGGCATAACGTCAGTCCATTTGGACGTGTTAAGGGCTAACCAGTATTGGAACCGCGGCGTTTTAGCGTTTATATTTGCAGCTCACTGTGTAAAAGTTGACTGACCATTCTAAAAATCAGTTCAGACCAGGTGGGATTTTGTTCAGTGTTAAGGAAACACTAAAAGTCATGAATGAGAAACTTAGAAAGTGGTAACTGTTTGATCATACTCACCTTTCAAATTCCATTAAATTAAAAGACTTCACTGGCAATATGAGAACTGCAGAGAGTAATTCAACTGTAAAATTAGGTCAAAGACTGAGACAAAAGTGTCCAAAGTGAGCTAACCTGTGTATTAGTCTTTGAAATAACATCAAATCAATACATTTGTATCGGCTACTGGCAACGCCTGCTGGGACATGTTTGGCTGTAGTCCTGGAATGACTTTAGCATCGTTTAAACCTCTAGCAAAGGCTATGTACAGTGTTGGAAAGTGGAACAGGCAGAGGATTTGGAAACACTGATTGAAACAGAAAGTATACCTAGAGCATGCAAATCCAAACGATTTAATAAGGAAATATTGAGAGGTGGCGTAAGGGGGGAAAGGGCATTAAATGAAGTAGATCTCAAGGGTAACCTTAAATGTAAACTGAAGAAGTGCTCCAATCAAAAGACGTGAGGTAGCCGAATGGATAAGACAACAGGCCCCAAATACGTACTCTCTGCAAGAGACCCACCTGAGAGCAAAACATTCACAGAAGCTAAAAACGAAAGGATGGGAAAAAATATTCCCTGCAAATGGAAATAAACAACGAGGTTAGCATTACGTGTTTCTGACAATCTAAGCTTACAGACCATAACAAGGGACAAAAGTGGTCACTACATTACAATAAAGGAATCAATCCAGCAGGAGGAAATAACACATCAATATACATGCACCCAATAGAGGAGCGCATACATATGTAAGAGATTAATTCATTCGTGGACTTTAAGGCAGAGATCTACAGCAGACAATCATAGTGGAATATTTTAACACCCCACTGTCATCATTTTACTGATGATCAAGACAAAATGTCAACAGGGAAACACAGGTCTTAAATGACACACTGGATCTAATGGATTTCATTGATATTTACAGAACCGTTCCTCCCAAAGCAGCAGAAGACACAAACTTCTCAAGTGCACGCGGCACATTTTCAAAAGTAGACTACATGTTAGGGCACAAGGCGAGGCAATACAAACTCCACTGAAGACTGAAAATCTTATCAAACACCTTCTCAGACCACAATGCCATGAACCTAGAAATCAACCTTGATAAAGAGGAAGATTTAAACGAATGGAAGAATAGGCCATGTTCCCGGACTGGAAGAATTAATAGCATTCAAAGGTCTATATTCGCCAACGCAATTTACAAATTCAAATGCATTTTGGAATAAAATACCAACAGCATATTTCACAGAGCTATAACAAATACTCCAAAGCATTATACGGAAACAAAAGAGGCCCCAAATAGCAGCAGCCCTCTGGACAACAAAGAGCAGAGTGGGAGGGATCACTTTACCGCATATCAAACTGTACTACTAAGCCACTGTAATCAAAACAGCCTGGTACTGGCACCACAACAGACATGCGTAGCTCAACGGCATAGAACAGAGAGCCCAGAAAGAGACCAAAAGCATTATGGTCAGTTAGTAATTGACAAAGGAGGCCAGAGTAAAGGACAATGGAGTAAAGGTAGACTCTTCACTAAATGGTGCTAGGAAAATTGAACAACTACCTTTAAAAAAAGGGAACTAGACCACCAACTTACACCATACACCAAAATAAATTCAAAATGGATCAAAGGCTTACATGTAAGTTGTGGAACTACTGTTTGAGAGAACATATTTGCCAAACACACATCTGATACAGGGTTAATATCCAAAATACGTAGGGAACTCATACAATCCAATTACAAACCGGGCTAAGTACCTAATAGGTACTTCTGCAGAGAGGACAACATATAGATGGCCAAGAGACATGTGAGAAAATGCTCAGCGCCACTAATCAGAGAAATGCAAATTGAAACCACGGTGAGGTATCACTTCACACCTGTAAGAACGGCTACCATCAACAAATCCACAAAGGACATGTGCCGTGAGGATGTGGAGAAAGGGGAGCCTTACTTAGTACACTGCCGGTGGGAATGCAGACTTGGGCAGCCGCTACGGAAAACAGTCTGGAGGCGCCTCGAATAAATTAAAATGGGACTATCTTTGGACCCAGTGATCTCACTTCTAGGAATATATCTTAAGATATAGTCTTAAAAGAAAATAATCAGAAAGAATAGATGCACCCCTTTGTTCATAGTAGTGCGTGTGACGATAGCTAAAACCTAGAAAGGGCCCAAGCGTCCGTCAGCAGATGAGTGGATAAAAAGGCTGTGGGACAGTTACACCGTGGAGCACCACACAGCTGTAAAGAAGAAGGATCTCATACCATGGGGGGCAGCACGGATGGGCTTAGACAATATTATGCTAAGTGAAATAAGCCGGCTGGAGAAAGACAAGTATTGCTTGATTTCACTCGCATGTGGAACTTGAAGGACAAAATCAACTGATGGACAAAAGAGATCCGGGGACACTGAAGCATGGAACAAGCTGATGATTCTCAGAGGGAAGGTGGGGGTAGGTGGGTGGCTGGGAAGGGATGAACCAAAGACCTTATATGCATGTATGCAGAACCCATGGACACAGGCAATAGTGTGGTGGCGGCCCGGGTATATTTGTTTATGCTTTTCCATAAATTCCACTATATTAAAATACTTCACAGGCGATATGAGCATTTGTCACGGTTATTCAACTGTGAATTACGTCAAAGATTCAGACATAGCCCAAAGTGATCTAATGCGTTTATTAGCCTACGAAATAACATAAAATCAATGCATTTGTGTATGCTGCTTGCAACTTCTATTTGGAAAGGTCTAGGCGTACTGCTTGAAAGAGGGTTGCATTGTTTAAACCTCTTGCAAAGTCCAGGACAGTGTTAGCAAGTCGTATACACGGAGGTTTAGGAAACACTGATTGAAGCATAAAGCATACCTACTGCAGGAAAATCAAAACTATGTCATAGGTGTACAAACAAACATAACATAAAATCAATAGATTTGTGAATGGAAAGAGCACACCAATATTGGAACAGCGCCATTTTTCACAGGAGAGGTTTACAGAATGAGTCACCTGTGTATTACAAAAGGTTCATTTGAGTACCTTCCAGACAGCCAGTGCAGGAATTGCTCGATGGCATAACAGGCATTCAATACATTCGTGTATGTGAATAGCGAAGACAGTGGAGAAGAGTGCAGTTTCAATGCTTCATTTTCCTTTGTACTGTCCCAAACTGGAGTGACTATTGTGAACAAAACTAGAAATGTGTACAAAATACAGATGTGCTACACCGTTCGTACCACAATTATGATTACGAAATGGAAAGACACCTACTAACAGCGTAAACAATGGAGTAACAGACACTTTTTGGCACGATCATTACATTCGAATACTTCACTCGACACGGAACTTCTCTTGCTTATTCCCTCCAATGGCGAAACACACTCCAAATAATGCCTCTATTTTTATAAGACATACATAAAATGAATACATTTCTAAAGGGGAAGAACAAACCAATATTGGAACAGTGTACTTTTAGCATTTAAATCGGCCGCCCAGTGTGTAAAGCTTGACTGGCCATTGTAGTATTAATTCCTATGAAGCGGTACTTTGCAAAGCTTTAAGTAAACACTAAAATTCATAATTGAGAATGGAATTAAATAATGAATGTTCGTGCATACTTCACCAGTCTATTCCATTATATTAACAGAGTTCACAGGACATATGAGCATTTCACACAGTAATGCAACTGAATTACGTCAGAGATCAAGGCTTACTCCAAAGTGATGTGATGTGTTTCTTAGTCCGTGTAACAACCTAAAATCAATACATGTGGTATATGCTCCTTGCAATGTCTGTAAGGAAAGGTCTAGTTTTAGCGCCTCAATGAGTTTGGCAGTGCTTGCACTGTTAGCAAAGCTTATGTACGTGCAGCATTAGAAAGTTGAATACACAGAGGATTTGGAAACACTGACGCAGAAACAGCAGCTACCGCATGAAAATCCAAACTCTGTAATCGGTTTTCCAACATGCTCTCATACTACATGGCTTTAGCGAGTAACGCGAAACAGAAGATAGCCTTTTACAGAGTGATTCACCCGTGTATTATCAAAAGTTTATTGGAATATGTTCCCGAGAGATAATGCACGAATTACTCTTGATGACACAATATGCATTCAATCCATTTGTACAGGCTACTAGAAAGGCAGTGTAGAAGACTTGCGACTCGTATTGATTTCTTCTGACACTGAAGTGAATATTCGGAACACAGCGTGAAAGTCGTACACAGCACAGATGTGAAAGAGGGTTTGGAGCACAATTATGATTACCCAATGAAACACCTACGATGTGTACAACGGTGTATCACGCACCTTTTGTAAAGGTCATTAAATAATAATAATTCACAGAAGTAATGAGCACTCGACACAGGACTTCTCTTGTGTAGGCTTTAAAACATTGAAACACTTTCTAATTAGTGCCTCTACTCTCCAAAGACATAACGTCTATACATCAGTAAAAGTTAATAGAAAACCAATATTGGAACTGTTTGGTTTTAGCGTTTCAATGAGCAGCTAGCTCATCGTGGAAAACCTGACCGACCATTTTGAAAGGAATTCGTACAAAGCGGTATTTTGGCAAAGTTTGAAGCAAGCTCTGCAATTCATGAATGACGGTGTGGACAGAACTGGAAAATATTCGGCAAAACGAAATGAGCCAGGCAGAGGAAGACAAACATCGCATGATCTCACTTTTCTGTGGAATCTAAAGAACGTAATAAGCTGATGGACAGGATAGATTCAATGACGTGGCAGCATGGATCAGACCGAAGAGTCTCAGATTGCGGGTGGGGTGGGGGAGCGACGGGTGGGTGGAGGGGGAGAGAGTAACCGAAGAATTGCTATCCGTCCGTATATGACTCACCCAAGGGCACGGACAAGGGTGTGATGAGGGACTGGGGAGGTGATGTGGGCTGGGTGGAATGGGCCAAGGGGGAGAAAAATGGACATCTGTAACACCTTGAACAATAACAAGTAAATATCAATGAAAGTAAAATGGTTTGGTTTCATGTTAAACACATAAACTAAAATTCATGAATGAGGAAGAAGCTAAATGTAAGTGAATGTTTGCTCATGCTCCCCCTTTAAATACCATTCAGTTAAAAGACTTCGCCAGCGACATGAGCATTCCTCACAGTAATTCACCTGTGAATGAGGGGAAAGATTGAGACATAGTCCAACGTGATGTAATGCGTGTATTAGTCTATGAACTAACTTGCAATCAATATGTTTGGATAGGCTACTTGCAAGGTCTACTGGGAAAGTTTTGATTTTCGTGCTTGAATGAGTTTTGCAATGTTTAAGTCTCTAGGACAGTCTGGGTACAGCGTTAGAATGTTTTTTGAGGAGAGGGTTTGGAAACACTGATGGAAGCACAAACTCTATCAACTGCGTGAAAATCCAAACTACTTAATATGTGTTTGAACGTGTTCTTTCAGGAAACGGCTTGACATGATGAGACTAAGCAGAAGATATTAGCACTTTGCGGACTGATTCACCTGTGAATGATCACAGATTTCTGTGAATACGTACCAAGGTAGTTCATGTATGAATACTTGATGACACACCATGTATTCAGTACACTTTTACATGCTAATCTCAATGACAGTTCAGAAGAGTGTTGTTTTAGTGTTTCAAGTTACCTAGCACTGTTTAACACTGGAGTTCAGTTTCTGAACACACGTTGTGAAGGATGTACACAACACAGATGTGCAACAACACTGTGCTTGGCAGAATTAGGATAGCCAAAGGAAACACCTGCTATCTATGGAAACAATGGGACAAAATGCACCTTTTGTAAACATCATTACATGATACTTCACAGAAGCAGTGAGTCCTCGACAGAAAATCTCTCTTGCGGATTCTTTCGAATAGTGAAACGCTTTCCAATTCATGCCCCTATCTTTCTAAGGCATAACGTCAGTCCATTTGGACGTGTTAAGGGCTAACCAGTATTGGAACCGCGGCGTTTTAGCGTTTATATTTGCAGCTCACTGTGTAAAAGTTGACTGACCATTCTAAAAATCAGTTCAGACCAGGTGGGATTTTGTTCAGTGTTAAGGAAACACTAAAAGTCATGAATGAGAAACTTAGAAAGTGGTAACTGTTTGATCATACTCACCTTTCAAATTCCATTAAATTAAAAGACTTCACTGGCAATATGAGAACTGCAGAGAGTAATTCAACTGTAAAATTAGGTCAAAGACTGAGACAAAAGTGTCCAAAGTGAGCTAACCTGTGTATTAGTCTTTGAAATAACATCAAATCAATACATTTGTATCGGCTACTGGCAACGCCTGCTGGGACATGTTTGGCTGTAGTCCTGGAATGACTTTAGCATTGTTTAAACCTCTAGCAAAGGCTATGTACAGTGTTGGAAAGTGGAACAGGCAGAGGATTTGGAAACACTGATTGAAACAGAAAGTATACCTAGAGCATGCAAATCCAAACGATTTAATAAGGAAATATTGAGAGGTGGCGTAAGGGGGGAAAGGGCATTAAATGAAGTAGATCTCAAGGGTAACCTTAAATGTAAACTGAAGAAGTGCTCCAATCAAAAGACGTGAGGTAGCCGAATGGATAAGACAACAGGCCCCAAATACGTACTCTCTGCAAGAGACCCACCTGAGAGCAAAACATTCACAGAAGCTAAAAACGAAAGGATGGGAAAAAATATTCCCTGCAAATGGAAATAAACAACGAGGTTAGCATTACGTGTTTCTGACAATCTAAGCTTACAGACCATAACAAGGGACAAAAGTGGTCACTACATTACAATAAAGGAATCAATCCAGCAGGAGGAAATAACACATCAATATACATGCACCCAATAGAGGAGCGCATACATATGTAAGAGATTAATTCATTCGTGGACTTTAAGGCAGAGATCTACAGCAGACAATCATAGTGGAATATTTTAACACCCCACTGTCATCATTTTACTGATGATCAAGACAAAATGTCAACAGGGAAACACAGGTCTTAAATGACACACTGGATCTAATGGATTTCATTGATATTTACAGAACCGTTCCTCCCAAAGCAGCAGAAGACACAAACTTCTCAAGTGCACGCGGCACATTTTCAAAAGTAGACTACATGTTAGGGCACAAGGCGAGGCAATACAAACTCCACTGAAGACTGAAAATCTTATCAAACACCTTCTCAGACCACAATGCCATGAACCTAGAAATCAACCTTGATAAAGAGGAAGATTTAAACGAATGGAAGAATAGGCCATGTTCCCGGACTGGAAGAATTAATAGCATTCAAAGGTCTATATTCGCCAACGCAATTTACAAATTCAAATGCATTTTGGAATAAAATACCAACAGCATATTTCACAGAGCTATAACAAATACTCCAAAGCATTATACGGAAACAAAAGAGGCCCCAAATAGCAGCAGCCCTCTGGACAACAAAGAGCAGAGTGGGAGGGATCACTTTACCGCATATCAAACTGTACTACTAAGCCACTGTAATCAAAACAGCCTGGTACTGGCACCACAACAGACATGCGTAGCTCAACGGCATAGAACAGAGAGCCCAGAAAGAGACCAAAAGCATTATGGTCAGTTAGTAATTGACAAAGGAGGCCAGAGTAAAGGACAATGGAGTAAAGGTAGACTCTTCACTAAATGGTGCTAGGAAAATTGAACAACTACCTTTAAAAAAAGGGAACTAGACCACCAACTTACACCATACACCAAAATAAATTCAAAACGGATCAAAGGCTTACATGTAAGTTGTGGAACTACTGTTTGAGAGAACATATTTGCCAAACACACATCTGATACAGGGTTAATATCCAAAATACGTAGGGAACTCATACAATCCAATTACAAACCGGGCTAAGTACCTAATAGGTACTTCTGCAGAGAGGACAACATATAGATGGCCAAGAGACATGTGAGAAAATGCTCAGCGCCACTAATCAGAGAAATGCAAATTGAAACCACGGTGAGGTATCACTTCACACCTGTAAGAACGGCTACCATCAACAAATCCACAAAGGACATGTGCCGTGAGGATGTGGAGAAAGGGGAGCCTTACTTAGTACACTGCCGGTGGGAATGCAGACTTGGGCAGCCGCTACGGAAAACAGTCTGGAGGCGCCTCGAATAAATTAAAATGGGACTATCTTTGGACCCAGTGATCTCACTTCTAGGAATATATCTTAAGATATAGTCTTAAAAGAAAATAATCAGAAAGAATAGATGCACCCCTTTGTTCATAGTAGTGCGTGTGACGATAGCTAAAACCTAGAAAGGGCCCAAGCGTCCGTCAGCAGATGAGTGGATAAAAAGGCTGTGGGACAGTTACACCGTGGAGCACCACACAGCTGTAAAGAAGAAGGATCTCATACCATGGGGGGCAGCACGGATGGGCTTAGACAATATTATGCTAAGTGAAATAAGCCGGCTGGAGAAAGACAAGTATTGCTTGATTTCACTCGCATGTGGAACTTGAAGGACAAAATCAACTGATGGACAAAAGAGATCCGGGGACACTGAAGCATGGAACAAGCTGATGATTCTCAGAGGGAAGGTGGGGGTAGGTGGGTGGCTGGGAAGGGATGAACCAAAGACCTTATATGCATGTATGCAGAACCCATGGACACAGGCAATAGTGTGGTGGCGGCCCGGGTATATTTGTTTATGCTTTTCCATAAATTCCACTATATTAAAATACTTCACAGGCGATATGAGCATTTGTCACGGTTATTCAACTGTGAATTACGTCAAAGATTCAGACATAGCCCAAAGTGATCTAATGCGTTTATTAGCCTACGAAATAACATAAAATCAATGCATTTGTGTATGCTGCTTGCAACTTCTATTTGGAAAGGTCTAGGCGTACTGCTTGAAAGAGGGTTGCATTGTTTAAACCTCTTGCAAAGTCCAGGACAGTGTTAGCAAGTCGTATACACGGAGGTTTAGGAAACACTGATTGAAGCATAAAGCATACCTACTGCAGGAAAATCAAAACTATGTCATAGGTGTACAAACAAACATAACATAAAATCAATAGATTTGTGAATGGAAAGAGCACACCAATATTGGAACAGCGCCATTTTTCACAGGAGAGGTTTACAGAATGAGTCACCTGTGTATTACAAAAGGTTCATTTGAGTACCTTCCAGACAGCCAGTGCAGGAATTGCTCGATGGCATAACAGGCATTCAATACATTCGTGTATGTGAATAGCGAAGACAGTGGAGAAGAGTGCAGTTTCAGTGCTTCATTTTCCTTTGTACTGTCCCAAACTGGAGTGACTATTGTGAACAAAACTAGAAATGTGTACAAAATACAGATGTGCTACACCGTTCGTACCACAATTATGATTACGAAATGGAAAGACACCTACTAACAGCGTAAACAATGGAGTAACAGACACTTTTTGGCACGATCATTACATTCGAATACTTCACTCGACACGGAACTTCTCTTGCTTATTCCCTCCAATGGCGAAACACACTCCAAATAATGCCTCTATTTTTATAAGACATACATAAAATGAATACATTTCTAAAGGGGAAGAACAAACCAATATTGGAACAGTGTACTTTTAGCATTTAAATCGGCCGCCCAGTGTGTAAAGCTTGACTGGCCATTGTAGTATCAATTCCTATGAAGCGGTACTTTGCAAAGCTTTAAGTAAACACTAAAATTCATAATTGAGAATGGAATTAAATAATGAATGTTCGTGCATACTTCACCAGTCTATTCCATTATATTAACAGAGTTCACAGGACATATGAGCATTTCACACAGTAATGCAACTGAATTACGTCAGAGATCAAGGCTTACTCCAAAGTGATGTGATGTGTTTCTTAGTCCGTGTAACAACCTAAAATCAATACATGTGGTATATGCTCCTTGCAATGTCTGTAAGGAAAGGTCTAGTTTTAGCGCCTCAATGAGTTTGGCAGTGCTTGCACTGTTAGCAAAGCTTATGTACGTGCAGCATTAGAAAGTTGAATACACAGAGGATTTGGAAACACTGACGCAGAAACAGCAGCTACCGCATGAAAATCCAAACTCTGTAATCGGTTTTCCAACATGCTCTCATACTACATGGCTTTAGCGAGTAACGCGAAACAGAAGATAGCCTTTTACAGAGTGATTCACCCGTGTATTATCAAAAGTTTATTGGAATATGTTCCCGAGAGATAATGCACGAATTACTCTTGATGACACAATATGCATTCAATCCATTTGTACAGGCTACTAGAAAGGCAGTGTAGAAGACTTGCGACTCGTATTGATTTCTTCTGACACTGAAGTGAATATTCGGAACACAGCGTGAAAGTCGTACACAGCACAGATGTGAAAGAGGGTTTGGAGCACAATTATGATTACCCAATGAAACACCTACGATGTGTACAACGGTGTATCACGCACCTTTTGTAAAGGTCATTAAATAATAATAATTCACAGAAGTAATGAGCACTCGACACAGGACTTCTCTTGTGTAGGCTTTAAAACATTGAAACACTTTCTAATTAGTGCCTCTACTCTCCAAAGACATAACGTCTATACATCAGTAAAAGTTAATAGAAAACCAATATTGGAACTGTTTGGTTTTAGCGTTTCAATGAGCAGCTAGCTCATCGTGGAAAACCTGACCGACCATTTTGAAAGGAATTCGTACAAAGCGGTATTTTGGCAAAGTTTGAAGCAAGCTCTGCAATTCATGAATGACGGTGTGGACAGAACTGGAAAATATTCGGCAAAACGAAATGAGCCAGGCAGAGGAAGACAAACATCGCATGATCTCACTTTTCTGTGGAATCTAAAGAACGTAATAAGCTGATGGACAGGATAGATTCAATGACGTGGCAGCATGGATCAGACCGAAGAGTCTCAGATTGCGGGTGGGGTGGGGGGGCGACGGGTGGGTGGAGGGGGAGAGAGTAACCGAAGAATTGCTATCCGTCCGTATATGACTCACCCAAGGGCACGGACAAGGGTGTGATGAGGGACTGGGGAGGTGATGTGGGCTGGGTGGAATGGGCCAAGGGGGAGAAAAATGGACATCTGTAACACCTTGAACAATAACAAGTAAATATCAATGAAAGTAAAATGGTTTGGTTTCATGTTAAACACATAAACTAAAATTCATGAATGAGGAAGAAGCTAAATGTAAGTGAATGTTTGCTCATGCTCCCCCTTTAAATACCATTCAGTTAAAAGACTTCGCCAGCGACATGAGCATTCCTCACAGTAATTCACCTGTGAATGAGGGGAAAGATTGAGACATAGTCCAACGTGATGTAATGCGTGTATTAGTCTATGAACTAACTTGCAATCAATATGTTTGGATAGGCTACTTGCAAGGTCTACTGGGAAAGTTTTGATTTTCGTGCTTGAATGAGTTTTGCAATGTTTAAGTCTCTAGGACAGTCTGGGTACAGCGTTAGAATGTTTTTTGAGGAGAGGGTTTGGAAACACTGATGGAAGCACAAACTCTACCAACTGCGTGAAAATCCAAACTACTTAATATGTGTTTGAACGTGTTCTTTCAGGAAACGGCTTGACATGATGAGACTAAGCAGAAGATATTAGCACTTTGCGGACTGATTCACCTGTGAATGATCACAGATTTCTGTGAATACGTACCAAGGTAGTTCATGTATGAATACTTGATGACACACCATGTATTCAGTACACTTTTACATGCTAATCTCAATGACAGTTCAGAAGAGTGTTGTTTTAGTGTTTCAAGTTACCTAGCACTGTTTAACACTGGAGTTCAGTTTCTGAACACACGTTGTGAAGGATGTACACAACACAGATGTGCAACAACACTGTGCTTGGCAGAATTAGGATAGCCAAAGGAAACACCTGCTATCTATGGAAACAATGGGACAAAATGCACCTTTTGTAAACATCATTACATGATACTTCACAGAAGCAGTGAGTCCTCGACAGAAAATCTCTCTTGCGGATTCTTTCGAATAGTGAAACGCTTTCCAATTCATGCCCCTATCTTTCTAAGGCATAACGTCAGTCCATTTGGACGTGTTAAGGGCTAACCAGTATTGGAACCGCGGCGTTTTAGCGTTTATATTTGCAGCTCACTGTGTAAAAGTTGACTGACCATTCTAAAAATCAGTTCAGACCAGGTGGGATTTTGTTCAGTGTTAAGGAAACACTAAAAGTCATGAATGAGAAACTTAGAAAGTGGTAACTGTTTGATCATACTCACCTTTCAAATTCCATTAAATTAAAAGACTTCACTGGCAATATGAGAACTGCAGAGAGTAATTCAACTGTAAAATTAGGTCAAAGACTGAGACAAAAGTGTCCAAAGTGAGCTAACCTGTGTATTAGTCTTTGAAATAACATCAAATCAATACATTTGTATCGGCTACTGGCAACGCCTGCTGGGACATGTTTGGCTGTAGTCCTGGAATGACTTTAGCATCGTTTAAACCTCTAGCAAAGGCTATGTACAGTGTTGGAAAGTGGAACAGGCAGAGGATTTGGAAACACTGATTGAAACAGAAAGTATACCTAGAGCATGCAAATCCAAACGATTTAATAAGGAAATATTGAGAGGTGGCGTAAGGGGGGAAAGGGCATTAAATGAAGTAGATCTCAAGGGTAACCTTAAATGTAAACTGAAGAAGTGCTCCAATCAAAAGACGTGAGGTAGCCGAATGGATAAGACAACAGGCCCCAAATACGTACTCTCTGCAAGAGACCCACCTGAGAGCAAAACATTCACAGAAGCTAAAAACGAAAGGATGGGAAAAAATATTCCCTGCAAATGGAAATAAACAACGAGGTTAGCATTACGTGTTTCTGACAATCTAAGCTTACAGACCATAACAAGGGACAAAAGTGGTCACTACATTACAATAAAGGAATCAATCCAGCAGGAGGAAATAACACATCAATATACATGCACCCAATAGAGGAGCGCATACATATGTAAGAGATTAATTCATTCGTGGACTTTAAGGCAGAGATCTACAGCAGACAATCATAGTGGAATATTTTAACACCCCACTGTCATCATTTTACTGATGATCAAGACAAAATGTCAACAGGGAAACACAGGTCTTAAATGACACACTGGATCTAATGGATTTCATTGATATTTACAGAACCGTTCCTCCCAAAGCAGCAGAAGACACAAACTTCTCAAGTGCACGCGGCACATTTTCAAAAGTAGACTACATGTTAGGGCACAAGGCGAGGCAATACAAACTCCACTGAAGACTGAAAATCTTATCAAACACCTTCTCAGACCACAATGCCATGAACCTAGAAATCAACCTTGATAAAGAGGAAGATTTAAACGAATGGAAGAATAGGCCATGTTCCCGGACTGGAAGAATTAATAGCATTCAAAGGTCTATATTCGCCAACGCAATTTACAAATTCAAATGCATTTTGGAATAAAATACCAACAGCATATTTCACAGAGCTATAACAAATACTCCAAAGCATTATACGGAAACAAAAGAGGCCCCAAATAGCAGCAGCCCTCTGGACAAC
Organism: Miniopterus natalensis; assembly: GCF_054644295.1. Taxonomy (NCBI): domain Eukaryota; kingdom Metazoa; phylum Chordata; class Mammalia; order Chiroptera; family Miniopteridae; genus Miniopterus; species Miniopterus natalensis. The sequence continues at coordinate 43,367 of NW_028270013.1, read as the reverse complement.
AAAGAGCAGAGTGGGAGGGATCACTTTACCGCATATCAAACTGTACTACTAAGCCACTGTAATCAAAACAGCCTGGTACTGGCACCACAACAGACATGCGTAGCTCAACGGCATAGAACAGAGAGCCCAGAAAGAGACCAAAAGCATTATGGTCAGTTAGTAATTGACAAAGGAGGCCAGAGTAAAGGACAATGGAGTAAAGGTAGACTCTTCACTAAATGGTGCTAGGAAAATTGAACAACTACCTTTAAAAAAAGGGAACTAGACCACCAACTTACACCATACACCAAAATAAATTCAAAACGGATCAAAGGCTTACATGTAAGTTGTGGAACTACTGTTTGAGAGAACATATTTGCCAAACACACATCTGATACAGGGTTAATATCCAAAATACGTAGGGAACTCATACAATCCAATTACAAACCGGGCTAAGTACCTAATAGGTACTTCTGCAGAGAGGACAACATATAGATGGCCAAGAGACATGTGAGAAAATGCTCAGCGCCACTAATCAGAGAAATGCAAATTGAAACCACGGTGAGGTATCACTTCACACCTGTAAGAACGGCTACCATCAACAAATCCACAAAGGACATGTGCCGTGAGGATGTGGAGAAAGGGGAGCCTTACTTAGTACACTGCCGGTGGGAATGCAGACTTGGGCAGCCGCTACGGAAAACAGTCTGGAGGCGCCTCGAATAAATTAAAATGGGACTATCTTTGGACCCAGTGATCTCACTTCTAGGAATATATCTTAAGATATAGTCTTAAAAGAAAATAATCAGAAAGAATAGATGCACCCCTTTGTTCATAGTAGTGCGTGTGACGATAGCTAAAACCTAGAAAGGGCCCAAGCGTCCGTCAGCAGATGAGTGGATAAAAAGGCTGTGGGACAGTTACACCGTGGAGCACCACACAGCTGTAAAGAAGAAGGATCTCATACCATGGGGGGCAGCACGGATGGGCTTAGACAATATTATGCTAAGTGAAATAAGCCGGCTGGAGAAAGACAAGTATTGCTTGATTTCACTCGCATGTGGAACTTGAAGGACAAAATCAACTGATGGACAAAAGAGATCCGGGGACACTGAAGCATGGAACAAGCTGATGATTCTCAGAGGGAAGGTGGGGGTAGGTGGGTGGCTGGGAAGGGATGAACCAAAGACCTTATATGCATGTATGCAGAACCCATGGACACAGGCAATAGTGTGGTGGCGGCCCGGGTATATTTGTTTATGCTTTTCCATAAATTCCACTATATTAAAATACTTCACAGGCGATATGAGCATTTGTCACGGTTATTCAACTGTGAATTACGTCAAAGATTCAGACATAGCCCAAAGTGATCTAATGCGTTTATTAGCCTACGAAATAACATAAAATCAATGCATTTGTGTATGCTGCTTGCAACTTCTATTTGGAAAGGTCTAGGCGTACTGCTTGAAAGAGGGTTGCATTGTTTAAACCTCTTGCAAAGTCCAGGACAGTGTTAGCAAGTCGTATACACGGAGGTTTAGGAAACACTGATTGAAGCATAAAGCATACCTACTGCAGGAAAATCAAAACTATGTCATAGGTGTACAAACAAACATAACATAAAATCAATAGATTTGTGAATGGAAAGAGCACACCAATATTGGAACAGCGCCATTTTTCACAGGAGAGGTTTACAGAATGAGTCACCTGTGTATTACAAAAGGTTCATTTGAGTACCTTCCAGACAGCCAGTGCAGGAATTGCTCGATGGCATAACAGGCATTCAATACATTCGTGTATGTGAATAGCGAAGACAGTGGAGAAGAGTGCAGTTTCAGTGCTTCATTTTCCTTTGTACTGTCCCAAACTGGAGTGACTATTGTGAACAAAACTAGAAATGTGTACAAAATACAGATGTGCTACACCGTTCGTACCACAATTATGATTACGAAATGGAAAGACACCTACTAACAGCGTAAACAATGGAGTAACAGACACTTTTTGGCACGATCATTACATTCGAATACTTCACTCGACACGGAACTTCTCTTGCTTATTCCCTCCAATGGCGAAACACACTCCAAATAATGCCTCTATTTTTATAAGACATACATAAAATGAATACATTTCTAAAGGGGAAGAACAAACCAATATTGGAACAGTGTACTTTTAGCATTTAAATCGGCCGCCCAGTGTGTAAAGCTTGACTGGCCATTGTAGTATCAATTCCTATGAAGCGGTACTTTGCAAAGCTTTAAGTAAACACTAAAATTCATAATTGAGAATGGAATTAAATAATGAATGTTCGTGCATACTTCACCAGTCTATTCCATTATATTAACAGAGTTCACAGGACATATGAGCATTTCACACAGTAATGCAACTGAATTACGTCAGAGATCAAGGCTTACTCCAAAGTGATGTGATGTGTTTCTTAGTCCGTGTAACAACCTAAAATCAATACATGTGGTATATGCTCCTTGCAATGTCTGTAAGGAAAGGTCTAGTTTTAGCGCCTCAATGAGTTTGGCAGTGCTTGCACTGTTAGCAAAGCTTATGTACGTGCAGCATTAGAAAGTTGAATACACAGAGGATTTGGAAACACTGACGCAGAAACAGCAGCTACCGCATGAAAATCCAAACTCTGTAATCGGTTTTCCAACATGCTCTCATACTACATGGCTTTAGCGAGTAACGCGAAACAGAAGATAGCCTTTTACAGAGTGATTCACCCGTGTATTATCAAAAGTTTATTGGAATATGTTCCCGAGAGATAATGCACGAATTACTCTTGATGACACAATATGCATTCAATCCATTTGTACAGGCTACTAGAAAGGCAGTGTAGAAGACTTGCGACTCGTATTGATTTCTTCTGACACTGAAGTGAATATTCGGAACACAGCGTGAAAGTCGTACACAGCACAGATGTGAAAGAGGGTTTGGAGCACAATTATGATTACCCAATGAAACACCTACGATGTGTACAACGGTGTATCACGCACCTTTTGTAAAGGTCATTAAATAATAATAATTCACAGAAGTAATGAGCACTCGACACAGGACTTCTCTTGTGTAGGCTTTAAAACATTGAAACACTTTCTAATTAGTGCCTCTACTCTCCAAAGACATAACGTCTATACATCAGTAAAAGTTAATAGAAAACCAATATTGGAACTGTTTGGTTTTAGCGTTTCAATGAGCAGCTAGCTCATCGTGGAAAACCTGACCGACCATTTTGAAAGGAATTCGTACAAAGCGGTATTTTGGCAAAGTTTGAAGCAAGCTCTGCAATTCATGAATGACGGTGTGGACAGAACTGGAAAATATTCGGCAAAACGAAATGAGCCAGGCAGAGGAAGACAAACATCGCATGATCTCACTTTTCTGTGGAATCTAAAGAACGTAATAAGCTGATGGACAGGATAGATTCAATGACGTGGCAGCATGGATCAGACCGAAGAGTCTCAGATTGCGGGTGGGGTGGGGGGGCGACGGGTGGGTGGAGGGGGAGAGAGTAACCGAAGAATTGCTATCCGTCCGTATATGACTCACCCAAGGGCACGGACAAGGGTGTGATGAGGGACTGGGGAGGTGATGTGGGCTGGGTGGAATGGGCCAAGGGGGAGAAAAATGGACATCTGTAACACCTTGAACAATAACAAGTAAATATCAATGAAAGTAAAATGGTTTGGTTTCATGTTAAACACATAAACTAAAATTCATGAATGAGGAAGAAGCTAAATGTAAGTGAATGTTTGCTCATGCTCCCCCTTTAAATACCATTCAGTTAAAAGACTTCGCCAGCGACATGAGCATTCCTCACAGTAATTCACCTGTGAATGAGGGGAAAGATTGAGACATAGTCCAACGTGATGTAATGCGTGTATTAGTCTATGAACTAACTTGCAATCAATATGTTTGGATAGGCTACTTGCAAGGTCTACTGGGAAAGTTTTGATTTTCGTGCTTGAATGAGTTTTGCAATGTTTAAGTCTCTAGGACAGTCTGGGTACAGCGTTAGAATGTTTTTTGAGGAGAGGGTTTGGAAACACTGATGGAAGCACAAACTCTACCAACTGCGTGAAAATCCAAACTACTTAATATGTGTTTGAACGTGTTCTTTCAGGAAACGGCTTGACATGATGAGACTAAGCAGAAGATATTAGCACTTTGCGGACTGATTCACCTGTGAATGATCACAGATTTCTGTGAATACGTACCAAGGTAGTTCATGTATGAATACTTGATGACACACCATGTATTCAGTACACTTTTACATGCTAATCTCAATGACAGTTCAGAAGAGTGTTGTTTTAGTGTTTCAAGTTACCTAGCACTGTTTAACACTGGAGTTCAGTTTCTGAACACACGTTGTGAAGGATGTACACAACACAGATGTGCAACAACACTGTGCTTGGCAGAATTAGGATAGCCAAAGGAAACACCTGCTATCTATGGAAACAATGGGACAAAATGCACCTTTTGTAAACATCATTACATGATACTTCACAGAAGCAGTGAGTCCTCGACAGAAAATCTCTCTTGCGGATTCTTTCGAATAGTGAAACGCTTTCCAATTCATGCCCCTATCTTTCTAAGGCATAACGTCAGTCCATTTGGACGTGTTAAGGGCTAACCAGTATTGGAACCGCGGCGTTTTAGCGTTTATATTTGCAGCTCACTGTGTAAAAGTTGACTGACCATTCTAAAAATCAGTTCAGACCAGGTGGGATTTTGTTCAGTGTTAAGGAAACACTAAAAGTCATGAATGAGAAACTTAGAAAGTGGTAACTGTTTGATCATACTCACCTTTCAAATTCCATTAAATTAAAAGACTTCACTGGCAATATGAGAACTGCAGAGAGTAATTCAACTGTAAAATTAGGTCAAAGACTGAGACAAAAGTGTCCAAAGTGAGCTAACCTGTGTATTAGTCTTTGAAATAACATCAAATCAATACATTTGTATCGGCTACTGGCAACGCCTGCTGGGACATGTTTGGCTGTAGTCCTGGAATGACTTTAGCATCGTTTAAACCTCTAGCAAAGGCTATGTACAGTGTTGGAAAGTGGAACAGGCAGAGGATTTGGAAACACTGATTGAAACAGAAAGTATACCTAGAGCATGCAAATCCAAACGATTTAATAAGGAAATATTGAGAGGTGGCGTAAGGGGGGAAAGGGCATTAAATGAAGTAGATCTCAAGGGTAACCTTAAATGTAAACTGAAGAAGTGCTCCAATCAAAAGACGTGAGGTAGCCGAATGGATAAGACAACAGGCCCCAAATACGTACTCTCTGCAAGAGACCCACCTGAGAGCAAAACATTCACAGAAGCTAAAAACGAAAGGATGGGAAAAAATATTCCCTGCAAATGGAAATAAACAACGAGGTTAGCATTACGTGTTTCTGACAATCTAAGCTTACAGACCATAACAAGGGACAAAAGTGGTCACTACATTACAATAAAGGAATCAATCCAGCAGGAGGAAATAACACATCAATATACATGCACCCAATAGAGGAGCGCATACATATGTAAGAGATTAATTCATTCGTGGACTTTAAGGCAGAGATCTACAGCAGACAATCATAGTGGAATATTTTAACACCCCACTGTCATCATTTTACTGATGATCAAGACAAAATGTCAACAGGGAAACACAGGTCTTAAATGACACACTGGATCTAATGGATTTCATTGATATTTACAGAACCGTTCCTCCCAAAGCAGCAGAAGACACAAACTTCTCAAGTGCACGCGGCACATTTTCAAAAGTAGACTACATGTTAGGGCACAAGGCGAGGCAATACAAACTCCACTGAAGACTGAAAATCTTATCAAACACCTTCTCAGACCACAATGCCATGAACCTAGAAATCAACCTTGATAAAGAGGAAGATTTAAACGAATGGAAGAATAGGCCATGTTCCCGGACTGGAAGAATTAATAGCATTCAAAGGTCTATATTCGCCAACGCAATTTACAAATTCAAATGCATTTTGGAATAAAATACCAACAGCATATTTCACAGAGCTATAACAAATACTCCAAAGCATTATACGGAAACAAAAGAGGCCCCAAATAGCAGCAGCCCTCTGGACAACAAAGAGCAGAGTGGGAGGGATCACTTTACCGCATATCAAACTGTACTACTAAGCCACTGTAATCAAAACAGCCTGGTACTGGCACCACAACAGACATGCGTAGCTCAACGGCATAGAACAGAGAGCCCAGAAAGAGACCAAAAGCATTATGGTCAGTTAGTAATTGACAAAGGAGGCCAGAGTAAAGGACAATGGAGTAAAGGTAGACTCTTCACTAAATGGTGCTAGGAAAATTGAACAACTACCTTTAAAAAAAGGGAACTAGACCACCAACTTACACCATACACCAAAATAAATTCAAAACGGATCAAAGGCTTACATGTAAGTTGTGGAACTACTGTTTGAGAGAACATATTTGCCAAACACACATCTGATACAGGGTTAATATCCAAAATACGTAGGGAACTCATACAATCCAATTACAAACCGGGCTAAGTACCTAATAGGTACTTCTGCAGAGAGGACAACATATAGATGGCCAAGAGACATGTGAGAAAATGCTCAGCGCCACTAATCAGAGAAATGCAAATTGAAACCACGGTGAGGTATCACTTCACACCTGTAAGAACGGCTACCATCAACAAATCCACAAAGGACATGTGCCGTGAGGATGTGGAGAAAGGGGAGCCTTACTTAGTACACTGCCGGTGGGAATGCAGACTTGGGCAGCCGCTACGGAAAACAGTCTGGAGGCGCCTCGAATAAATTAAAATGGGACTATCTTTGGACCCAGTGATCTCACTTCTAGGAATATATCTTAAGATATAGTCTTAAAAGAAAATAATCAGAAAGAATAGATGCACCCCTTTGTTCATAGTAGTGCGCGTGACGATAGCTAAAACCTAGAAAGGGCCCAAGCGTCCGTCAGCAGATGAGTGGATAAAAAGGCTGTGGGACAGTTACACCGTGGAGCACCACACAGCTGTAAAGAAGAAGGATCTCATACCATGGGGGGCAGCACGGATGGGCTTAGACAATATTATGCTAAGTGAAATAAGCCGGCTGGAGAAAGACAAGTATTGCTTGATTTCACTCGCATGTGGAACTTGAAGGACAAAATCAACTGATGGACAAAAGAGATCCGGGGACACTGAAGCATGGAACAAGCTGATGATTCTCAGAGGGAAGGTGGGGGTAGGTGGGTGGCTGGGAAGGGATGAACCAAAGACCTTATATGCATGTATGCAGAACCCATGGACACAGGCAATAGTGTGGTGGCGGCCCGGGTATATTTGTTTATGCTTTTCCATAAATTCCACTATATTAAAATACTTCACAGGCGATATGAGCATTTGTCACGGTTATTCAACTGTGAATTACGTCAAAGATTCAGACATAGCCCAAAGTGATCTAATGCGTTTATTAGCCTACGAAATAACATAAAATCAATGCATTTGTGTATGCTGCTTGCAACTTCTATTTGGAAAGGTCTAGGCGTACTGCTTGAAAGAGGGTTGCATTGTTTAAACCTCTTGCAAAGTCCAGGACAGTGTTAGCAAGTCGTATACACGGAGGTTTAGGAAACACTGATTGAAGCATAAAGCATACCTACTGCAGGAAAATCAAAACTATGTCATAGGTGTACAAACAAACATAACATAAAATCAATAGATTTGTGAATGGAAAGAGCACACCAATATTGGAACAGCGCCATTTTTCACAGGAGAGGTTTACAGAATGAGTCACCTGTGTATTACAAAAGGTTCATTTGAGTACCTTCCAGACAGCCAGTGCAGGAATTGCTCGATGGCATAACAGGCATTCAATACATTCGTGTATGTGAATAGCGAAGACAGTGGAGAAGAGTGCAGTTTCAGTGCTTCATTTTCCTTTGTACTGTCCCAAACTGGAGTGACTATTGTGAACAAAACTAGAAATGTGTACAAAATACAGATGTGCTACACCGTTCGTACCACAATTATGATTACGAAATGGAAAGACACCTACTAACAGCGTAAACAATGGAGTAACAGACACTTTTTGGCACGATCATTACATTCGAATACTTCACTCGACACGGAACTTCTCTTGCTTATTCCCTCCAATGGCGAAACACACTCCAAATAATGCCTCTATTTTTATAAGACATACATAAAATGAATACATTTCTAAAGGGGAAGAACAAACCAATATTGGAACAGTGTACTTTTAGCATTTAAATCGGCCGCCCAGTGTGTAAAGCTTGACTGGCCATTGTAGTATCAATTCCTATGAAGCGGTACTTTGCAAAGCTTTAAGTAAACACTAAAATTCATAATTGAGAATGGAATTAAATAATGAATGTTCGTGCATACTTCACCAGTCTATTCCATTATATTAACAGAGTTCACAGGACATATGAGCATTTCACACAGTAATGCAACTGAATTACGTCAGAGATCAAGGCTTACTCCAAAGTGATGTGATGTGTTTCTTAGTCCGTGTAACAACCTAAAATCAATACATGTGGTATATGCTCCTTGCAATGTCTGTAAGGAAAGGTCTAGTTTTAGCGCCTCAATGAGTTTGGCAGTGCTTGCACTGTTAGCAAAGCTTATGTACGTGCAGCATTAGAAAGTTGAATACACAGAGGATTTGGAAACACTGACGCAGAAACAGCAGCTACCGCATGAAAATCCAAACTCTGTAATCGGTTTTCCAACATGCTCTCATACTACATGGCTTTAGCGAGTAACGCGAAACAGAAGATAGCCTTTTACAGAGTGATTCACCCGTGTATTATCAAAAGTTTATTGGAATATGTTCCCGAGAGATAATGCACGAATTACTCTTGATGACACAATATGCATTCAATCCATTTGTACAGGCTACTAGAAAGGCAGTGTAGAAGACTTGCGACTCGTATTGATTTCTTCTGACACTGAAGTGAATATTCGGAACACAGCGTGAAAGTCGTACACAGCACAGATGTGAAAGAGGGTTTGGAGCACAATTATGATTACCCAATGAAACACCTACGATGTGTACAACGGTGTATCACGCACCTTTTGTAAAGGTCATTAAATAATAATAATTCACAGAAGTAATGAGCACTCGACACAGGACTTCTCTTGTGTAGGCTTTAAAACATTGAAACACTTTCTAATTAGTGCCTCTACTCTCCAAAGACATAACGTCTATACATCAGTAAAAGTTAATAGAAAACCAATATTGGAACTGTTTGGTTTTAGCGTTTCAATGAGCAGCTAGCTCATCGTGGAAAACCTGACCGACCATTTTGAAAGGAATTCGTACAAAGCGGTATTTTGGCAAAGTTTGAAGCAAGCTCTGCAATTCATGAATGACGGTGTGGACAGAACTGGAAAATATTCGGCAAAACGAAATGAGCCAGGCAGAGGAAGACAAACATCGCATGATCTCACTTTTCTGTGGAATCTAAAGAACGTAATAAGCTGATGGACAGGATAGATTCAATGACGTGGCAGCATGGATCAGACCGAAGAGTCTCAGATTGCGGGTGGGGTGGGGGGGCGACGGGTGGGTGGAGGGGGAGAGAGTAACTGAAGAATTGCTATCCGTCCGTATATGACTCACCCAAGGGCACGGACAAGGGTGTGATGAGGGACTGGGGAGGTGATGTGGGCTGGGTGGAATGGGCCAAGGGGGAGAAAAATGGACATCTGTAACACCTTGAACAATAACAAGTAAATATCAATGAAAGTAAAATGGTTTGGTTTCATGTTAAACACATAAACTAAAATTCATGAATGAGGAAGAAGCTAAATGTAAGTGAATGTTTGCTCATGCTCCCCCTTTAAATACCATTCAGTTAAAAGACTTCGCCAGCGACATGAGCATTCCTCACAGTAATTCACCTGTGAATGAGGGGAAAGATTGAGACATAGTCCAACGTGATGTAATGCGTGTATTAGTCTATGAACTAACTTGCAATCAATATGTTTGGATAGGCTACTTGCAAGGTCTACTGGGAAAGTTTTGATTTTCGTGCTTGAATGAGTTTTGCAATGTTTAAGTCTCTAGGACAGTCTGGGTACAGCGTTAGAATGTTTTTTGAGGAGAGGGTTTGGAAACACTGATGGAAGCACAAACTCTACCAACTGCGTGAAAATCCAAACTACTTAATATGTGTTTGAACGTGTTCTTTCAGGAAACGGCTTGACATGATGAGACTAAGCAGAAGATATTAGCACTTTGCGGACTGATTCACCTGTGAATGATCACAGATTTCTGTGAATACGTACCAAGGTAGTTCATGTATGAATACTTGATGACACACCATGTATTCAGTACACTTTTACATGCTAATCTCAATGACAGTTCAGAAGAGTGTTGTTTTAGTGTTTCAAGTTACCTAGCACTGTTTAACACTGGAGTTCAGTTTCTGAACACACGTTGTGAAGGATGTACACAACACAGATGTGCAACAACACTGTGCTTGGCAGAATTAGGATAGCCAAAGGAAACACCTGCTATCTATGGAAACAATGGGACAAAATGCACCTTTTGTAAACATCATTACATGATACTTCACAGAAGCAGTGAGTCCTCGACAGAAAATCTCTCTTGCGGATTCTTTCGAATAGTGAAACGCTTTCCAATTCATGCCCCTATCTTTCTAAGGCATAACGTCAGTCCATTTGGACGTGTTAAGGGCTAACCAGTATTGGAACCGCGGCGTTTTAGCGTTTATATTTGCAGCTCACTGTGTAAAAGTTGACTGACCATTCTAAAAATCAGTTCAGACCAGGTGGGATTTTGTTCAGTGTTAAGGAAACACTAAAAGTCATGAATGAGAAACTTAGAAAGTGGTAACTGTTTGATCATACTCACCTTTCAAATTCCATTAAATTAAAAGACTTCACTGGCAATATGAGAACTGCAGAGAGTAATTCAACTGTAAAATTAGGTCAAAGACTGAGACAAAAGTGTCCAAAGTGAGCTAACCTGTGTATTAGTCTTTGAAATAACATCAAATCAATACATTTGTATCGGCTACTGGCAACGCCTGCTGGGACATGTTTGGCTGTAGTCCTGGAATGACTTTAGCATTGTTTAAACCTCTAGCAAAGGCTATGTACAGTGTTGGAAAGTGGAACAGGCAGAGGATTTGGAAACACTGATTGAAACAGAAAGTATACCTAGAGCATGCAAATCCAAACGATTTAATAAGGAAATATTGAGAGGTGGCGTAAGGGGGGAAAGGGCATTAAATGAAGTAGATCTCAAGGGTAACCTTAAATGTAAACTGAAGAAGTGCTCCAATCAAAAGACGTGAGGTAGCCGAATGGATAAGACAACAGGCCCCAAATACGTACTCTCTGCAAGAGACCCACCTGAGAGCAAAACATTCACAGAAGCTAAAAACGAAAGGATGGGAAAAAATATTCCCTGCAAATGGAAATAAACAACGAGGTTAGCATTACGTGTTTCTGACAATCTAAGCTTACAGACCATAACAAGGGACAAAAGTGGTCACTACATTACAATAAAGGAATCAATCCAGCAGGAGGAAATAACACATCAATATACATGCACCCAATAGAGGAGCGCATACATATGTAAGAGATTAATTCATTCGTGGACTTTAAGGCAGAGATCTACAGCAGACAATCATAGTGGAATATTTTAACACCCCACTGTCATCATTTTACTGATGATCAAGACAAAATGTCAACAGGGAAACACAGGTCTTAAATGACACACTGGATCTAATGGATTTCATTGATATTTACAGAACCGTTCATCCCAAAGCAGCAGAAGACACAAACTTCTCAAGTGCACGCGGCACATTTTCAAAAGTAGACTACATGTTAGGGCACAAGGCGAGGCAATACAAACTCCACTGAAGACTGAAAATCTTATCAAACACCTTCTCAGACCACAATGCCATGAACCTAGAAATCAACCTTGATAAAGAGGAAGATTTAAACGAATGGAAGAATAGGCCATGTTCCCGGACTGGAAGAATTAATAGCATTCAAAGGTCTATATTCGCCAACGCAATTTACAAATTCAAATGCATTTTGGAATAAAATACCAACAGCATATTTCACAGAGCTATAACAAATACTCCAAAGCATTATACGGAAACAAAAGAGGCCCCAAATAGCAGCAGCCCTCTGGACAACAAAGAGCAGAGTGGGAGGGATCACTTTACCGCATATCAAACTGTACTACTAAGCCACTGTAATCAAAACAGCCTGGTACTGGCACCACAACAGACATGCGTAGCTCAACGGCATAGAACAGAGAGCCCAGAAAGAGACCAAAAGCATTATGGTCAGTTAGTAATTGACAAAGGAGGCCAGAGTAAAGGACAATGGAGTAAAGGTAGACTCTTCACTAAATGGTGCTAGGAAAATTGAACAACTACCTTTTAAAAAAAGGGAACTAGACCACCAACTTACACCATACACCAAAATAAATTCAAAATGGATCAAAGGCTTACATGTAAGTTGTGGAACTACTGTTTGAGAGAACATATTTGCCAAACACACATCTGATACAGGGTTAATATCCAAAATACGTAGGGAACTCATACAATCCAATTACAAACCGGGCTAAGTACCTAATAGGTACTTCTGCAGAGAGGACAACATATAGATGGCCAAGAGACATGTGAGAAAATGCTCAGCGCCACTAATCAGAGAAATGCAAATTGAAACCACGGTGAGGTATCACTTCACACCTGTAAGAACGGCTACCATCAACAAATCCACAAAGGACATGTGCCGTGAGGATGTGGAGAAAGGGGAGCCTTACTTAGTACACTGCCGGTGGGAATGCAGACTTGGGCAGCCGCTACGGAAAACAGTCTGGAGGCGCCTCGAATAAATTAAAATGGGACTATCTTTGGACCCAGTGATCTCACTTCTAGGAATATATCTTAAGATATAGTCTTAAAAGAAAATAATCAGAAAGAATAGATGCACCCCTTTGTTCATAGTAGTGCGCGTGACGATAGCTAAAACCTAGAAAGGGCCCAAGCGTCCGTCAGCAGATGAGTGGATAAAAAGGCTGTGGGACAGTTACACCGTGGAGCACCACACAGCTGTAAAGAAGAAGGATCTCATACCATGGGGGGCAGCACGGATGGGCTTAGACAATATTATGCTAAGTGAAATAAGCCGGCTGGAGAAAGACAAGTATTGCTTGATTTCACTCGCATGTGGAACTTGAAGGACAAAATCAACTGATGGACAAAAGAGATCCGGGGACACTGAAGCATGGAACAAGCTGATGATTCTCAGAGGGAAGGTGGGGGTAGGTGGGTGGCTGGGAAGGGATGAACCAAAGACCTTATATGCATGTATGCAGAACCCATGGACACAGGCAATAGTGTGGTGGCGGCCCGGGTATATTTGTTTATGCTTTTCCATAAATTCCACTATATTAAAATACTTCACAGGCGATATGAGCATTTGTCACGGTTATTCAACTGTGAATTACGTCAAAGATTCAGACATAGCCCAAAGTGATCTAATGCGTTTATTAGCCTACGAAATAACATAAAATCAATGCATTTGTGTATGCTGCTTGCAACTTCTATTTGGAAAGGTCTAGGCGTACTGCTTGAAAGAGGGTTGCATTGTTTAAACCTCTTGCAAAGTCCAGGACAGTGTTAGCAAGTCGTATACACGGAGGTTTAGGAAACACTGATTGAAGCATAAAGCATACCTACTGCAGGAAAATCAAAACTATGTCATAGGTGTACAAACAAACATAACATAAAATCAATAGATTTGTGAATGGAAAGAGCACACCAATATTGGAACAGCGCCATTTTTCACAGGAGAGGTTTACAGAATGAGTCACCTGTGTATTACAAAAGGTTCATTTGAGTACCTTCCAGACAGCCAGTGCAGGAATTGCTCGATGGCATAACAGGCATTCAATACATTCGTGTATGTGAATAGCGAAGACAGTGGAGAAGAGTGCAGTTTCAGTGCTTCATTTTCCTTTGTACTGTCCCAAACTGGAGTGACTATTGTGAACAAAACTAGAAATGTGTACAAAATACAGATGTGCTACACCGTTCGTACCACAATTATGATTACGAAATGGAAAGACACCTACTAACAGCGTAAACAATGGAGTAACAGACACTTTTTGGCACGATCATTACATTCGAATACTTCACTCGACACGGAACTTCTCTTGCTTATTCCCTCCAATGGCGAAACACACTCCAAATAATGCCTCTATTTTTATAAGACATACATAAAATGAATACATTTCTAAAGGGGAAGAACAAACCAATATTGGAACAGTGTACTTTTAGCATTTAAATCGGCCGCCCAGTGTGTAAAGCTTGACTGGCCATTGTAGTATCAATTCCTATGAAGCGGTACTTTGCAAAGCTTTAAGTAAACACTAAAATTCATAATTGAGAATGGAATTAAATAATGAATGTTCGTGCATACTTCACCAGTCTATTCCATTATATTAACAGAGTTCACAGGACATATGAGCATTTCACACAGTAATGCAACTGAATTACGTCAGAGATCAAGGCTTACTCCAAAGTGATGTGATGTGTTTCTTAGTCCGTGTAACAACCTAAAATCAATACATGTGGTATATGCTCCTTGCAATGTCTGTAAGGAAAGGTCTAGTTTTAGCGCCTCAATGAGTTTGGCAGTGCTTGCACTGTTAGCAAAGCTTATGTACGTGCAGCATTAGAAAGTTGAATACACAGAGGATTTGGAAACACTGACGCAGAAACAGCAGCTACCGCATGAAAATCCAAACTCTGTAATCGGTTTTCCAACATGCTCTCATACTACATGGCTTTAGCGAGTAACGCGAAACAGAAGATAGCCTTTTACAGAGTGATTCACCCGTGTATTATCAAAAGTTTATTGGAATATGTTCCCGAGAGATAATGCACGAATTACTCTTGATGACACAATATGCATTCAATCCATTTGTACAGGCTACTAGAAAGGCAGTGTAGAAGACTTGCGACTCGTATTGATTTCTTCTGACACTGAAGTGAATATTCGGAACACAGCGTGAAAGTCGTACACAGCACAGATGTGAAAGAGGGTTTGGAGCACAATTATGATTACCCAATGAAACACCTACGATGTGTACAACGGTGTATCACGCACCTTTTGTAAAGGTCATTAAATAATAATAATTCACAGAAGTAATGAGCACTCGACACAGGACTTCTCTTGTGTAGGCTTTAAAACATTGAAACACTTTCTAATTAGTGCCTCTACTCTCCAAAGACATAACGTCTATACATCAGTAAAAGTTAATAGAAAACCAATATTGGAACTGTTTGGTTTTAGCGTTTCAATGAGCAGCTAGCTCATCGTGGAAAACCTGACCGACCATTTTGAAAGGAATTCGTACAAAGCGGTATTTTGGCAAAGTTTGAAGCAAGCTCTGCAATTCATGAATGACGGTGTGGACAGAACTGGAAAATATTCGGCAAAACGAAATGAGCCAGGCAGAGGAAGACAAACATCGCATGATCTCACTTTTCTGTGGAATCTAAAGAACGTAGTAAGCTGATGGACAGGATAGATTCAATGACGTGGCAGCATGGATCAGACCGAAGAGTCTCAGATTGCGGGTGGGGTGGGGGGGCGACGGGTGGGTGGAGGGGGAGAGAGTAACCGAAGAATTGCTATCCGTCCGTATATGACTCACCCAAGGGCACGGACAAGGGTGTGATGAGGGACTGGGGAGGTGATGTGGGCTGGGTGGAATGGGCCAAGGGGGAGAAAAATGGACATCTGTAACACCTTGAACAATAACAAGTAAATATCAATGAAAGTAAAATGGTTTGGTTTCATGTTAAACACATAAACTAAAATTCATGAATGAGGAAGAAGCTAAATGTAAGTGAATGTTTGCTCATGCTCCCCCTTTAAATACCATTCAGTTAAAAGACTTCGCCAGCGACATGAGCATTCCTCACAGTAATTCACCTGTGAATGAGGGGAAAGATTGAGACATAGTCCAACGTGATGTAATGCGTGTATTAGTCTATGAACTAACTTGCAATCAATATGTTTGGATAGGCTACTTGCAAGGTCTACTGGGAAAGTTTTGATTTTCGTGCTTGAATGAGTTTTGCAATGTTTAAGTCTCTAGGACAGTCTGGGTACAGCGTTAGAATGTTTTTTGAGGAGAGGGTTTGGAAACACTGATGGAAGCACAAACTCTACCAACTGCGTGAAAATCCAAACTACTTAATATGTGTTTGAACGTGTTCTTTCAGGAAACGGCTTGACATGATGAGACTAAGCAGAAGATACTAGCACTTTGCGGACTGATTCACCTGTGAATGATCACAGATTTATGTGAATACGTACCAAGGTAGTTCATGTATGAATACTTGATGACACACCATGTATTCAGTACACTTTTACATGCTAATCTCAATGACAGTTCAGAAGAGTGTTGTTTTAGTGTTTCAAGTTACCTAGCACTGTTTAACACTGGAGTTCAGTTTCTGAACACACGTTGTGAAGGATGTACACAACACAGATGTGCAACAACACTGTGCTTGGCAGAATTAGGATAGCCAAAGGAAACACCTGCTATCTATGGAAACAATGGGACAAAATGCACCTTTTGTAAACATCATTACATGATACTTCACAGAAGCAGTGAGTCCTCGACAGAAAATCTCTCTTGCGGATTCTTTCGAATAGTGAAACGCTTTCCAATTCATGCCCCTATCTTTCTAAGGCATAACGTCAGTCCATTTGGACGTGTTAAGAGCTAACCAGTATTGGAACCGCGGCGTTTTAGCGTTTATATTTGCAGCTCACTGTGTAAAAGTTGACTGACCATTCTAAAAATCAGTTCAGACCAGGTGGGATTTTGTTCAGTGTTAAGGAAACACTAAAAGTCATGAATGAGAAACTTAGAAAGTGGTAACTGTTTGATCATACTCACCTTTCAAATTCCATTAAATTAAAAGACTTCACTGGCAATATGAGAACTGCAGAGAGTAATTCAACTGTAAAATTAGGTCAAAGACTGAGACAAAAGTGTCCAAAGTGAGCTAACCTGTGTATTAGTCTTTGAAATAACATCAAATCAATACATTTGTATCGGCTACTGGCAACGCCTGCTGGGACATGTTTGGCTGTAGTCCTGGAATGACTTTAGCATTGTTTAAACCTCTAGCAAAGGCTATGTACAGTGTTGGAAAGTGGAACAGGCAGAGGATTTGGAAACACTGATTGAAACAGAAAGTATACCTAGAGCATGCAAATCCAAACGATTTAATAAGGAAATATTGAGAGGTGGCGTAAGGGGGGAAAGGGCATTAAATGAAGTAGATCTCAAGGGTAACCTTAAATGTAAACTGAAGAAGTGCTCCAATCAAAAGACGTGAGGTAGCCGAATGGATAAGACAACAGGCCCCAAATACGTACTCTCTGCAAGAGACCCACCTGAGAGCAAAACATTCACAGAAGCTAAAAACGAAAGGATGGGAAAAAATATTCCCTGCAAATGGAAATAAACAACGAGGTTAGCATTACGTGTTTCTGACAATCTAAGCTTACAGACCATAACAAGGGACAAAAGTGGTCACTACATTACAATAAAGGAATCAATCCAGCAGGAGGAAATAACACATCAATATACATGCACCCAATAGAGGAGCGCATACATATGTAAGAGATTAATTCATTCGTGGACTTTAAGGCAGAGATCTACAGCAGACAATCATAGTGGAATATTTTAACACCCCACTGTCATCATTTTACTGATGATCAAGACAAAATGTCAACAGGGAAACACAGGTCTTAAATGACACACTGGATCTAATGGATTTCATTGATATTTACAGAACCGTTCCTCCCAAAGCAGCAGAAGACACAAACTTCTCAAGTGCACGCGGCACATTTTCAAAAGTAGACTACATGTTAGGGCACAAGGCGAGGCAATACAAACTCCACTGAAGACTGAAAATCTTATCAAACACCTTCTCAGACCACAATGCCATGAACCTAGAAATCAACCTTGATAAAGAGGAAGATTTAAACGAATGGAAGAATAGGCCATGTTCCCGGACTGGAAGAATTAATAGCATTCAAAGGTCTATATTCGCCAACGCAATTTACAAATTCAAATGCATTTTGGAATAAAATACCAACAGCATATTTCACAGAGCTATAACAAATACTCCAAAGCATTATACGGAAACAAAAGAGGCCCCAAATAGCAGCAGCCCTCTGGACAACAAAGAGCAGAGTGGGAGGGATCACTTTACCGCATATCAAACTGTACTACTAAGCCACTGTAATCAAAACAGCCTGGTACTGGCACCACAACAGACATGCGTAGCTCAACGGCATAGAACAGAGAGCCCAGAAAGAGACCAAAAGCATTATGGTCAGTTAGTAATTGACAAAGGAGGCCAGAGTAAAGGACAATGGAGTAAAGGTAGACTCTTCACTAAATGGTGCTAGGAAAATTGAACAACTACCTTTAAAAAAAGGGAACTAGACCACCAACTTACACCATACACCAAAATAAATTCAAAACGGATCAAAGGCTTACATGTAAGTTGTGGAACTACTGTTTGAGAGAACATATTTGCCAAACACACATCTGATACAGGGTTAATATCCAAAATACGTAGGGAACTCATACAATCCAATTACAAACCGGGCTAAGTACCTAATAGGTACTTCTGCAGAGAGGACAACATATAGATGGCCAAGAGACATGTGAGAAAATGCTCAGCGCCACTAATCAGAGAAATGCAAATTGAAACCACGGTGAGGTATCACTTCACACCTGTAAGAACGGCTACCATCAACAAATCCACAAAGGACATGTGCCGTGAGGATGTGGAGAAAGGGGAGCCTTACTTAGTACACTGCCGGTGGGAATGCAGACTTGGGCAGCCGCTACGGAAAACAGTCTGGAGGCGCCTCGAATAAATTAAAATGGGACTATCTTTGGACCCAGTGATCTCACTTCTAGGAATATATCTTAAGATATAGTCTTAAAAGAAAATAATCAGAAAGAATAGATGCACCCCTTTGTTCATAGTAGTGCGCGTGACGATAGCTAAAACCTAGAAAGGGCCCAAGCGTCCGTCAGCAGATGAGTGGATAAAAAGGCTGTGGGACAGTTACACCGTGGAGCACCACACAGCTGTAAAGAAGAAGGATCTCATACCATGGGGGGCAGCACGGATGGGCTTAGACAATATTATGCTAAGTGAAATAAGCCGGCTGGAGAAAGACAAGTATTGCTTGATTTCACTCGCATGTGGAACTTGAAGGACAAAATCAACTGATGGACAAAAGAGATCCGGGGACACTGAAGCATGGAACAAGCTGATGATTCTCAGAGGGAAGGTGGGGGTAGGTGGGTGGCTGGGAAGGGATGAACCAAAGACCTTATATGCATGTATGCAGAACCCATGGACACAGGCAATAGTGTGGTGGCGGCCCGGGTATATTTGTTTATGCTTTTCCATAAATTCCACTATATTAAAATACTTCACAGGCGATATGAGCATTTGTCACGGTTATTCAACTGTGAATTACGTCAAAGATTCAGACATAGCCCAAAGTGATCTAATGCGTTTATTAGCCTACGAAATAACATAAAATCAATGCATTTGTGTATGCTGCTTGCAACTTCTATTTGGAAAGGTCTAGGCGTACTGCTTGAAAGAGGGTTGCATTGTTTAAACCTCTTGCAAAGTCCAGGACAGTGTTAGCAAGTCGTATACACGGAGGTTTAGGAAACACTGATTGAAGCATAAAGCATACCTACTGCAGGAAAATCAAAACTATGTCATAGGTGTACAAACAAACATAACATAAAATCAATAGATTTGTGAATGGAAAGAGCACACCAATATTGGAACAGCGCCATTTTTCACAGGAGAGGTTTACAGAATGAGTCACCTGTGTATTACAAAAGGTTCATTTGAGTACCTTCCAGACAGCCAGTGCAGGAATTGCTCGATGGCATAACAGGCATTCAATACATTCGTGTATGTGAATAGCGAAGACAGTGGAGAAGAGTGCAGTTTCAGTGCTTCATTTTCCTTTGTACTGTCCCAAACTGGAGTGACTATTGTGAACAAAACTAGAAATGTGTACAAAATACAGATGTGCTACACCGTTCGTACCACAATTATGATTACGAAATGGAAAGACACCTACTAACAGCGTAAACAATGGAGTAACAGACACTTTTTGGCACGATCATTACATTCGAATACTTCACTCGACACGGAACTTCTCTTGCTTATTCCCTCCAATGGCGAAACACACTCCAAATAATGCCTCTATTTTTATAAGACATACATAAAATGAATACATTTCTAAAGGGGAAGAACAAACCAATATTGGAACAGTGTACTTTTAGCATTTAAATCGGCCGCCCAGTGTGTAAAGCTTGACTGGCCATTGTAGTATCAATTCCTATGAAGCGGTACTTTGCAAAGCTTTAAGTAAACACTAAAATTCATAATTGAGAATGGAATTAAATAATGAATGTTCGTGCATACTTCACCAGTCTATTCCATTATATTAACAGAGTTCACAGGACATATGAGCATTTCACACAGTAATGCAACTGAATTACGTCAGAGATCAAGGCTTACTCCAAAGTGATGTGATGTGTTTCTTAGTCCGTGTAACAACCTAAAATCAATACATGTGGTATATGCTCCTTGCAATGTCTGTAAGGAAAGGTCTAGTTTTAGCGCCTCAATGAGTTTGGCAGTGCTTGCACTGTTAGCAAAGCTTATGTACGTGCAGCATTAGAAAGTTGAATACACAGAGGATTTGGAAACACTGACGCAGAAACAGCAGCTACCGCATGAAAATCCAAACTCTGTAATCGGTTTTCCAACATGCTCTCATACTACATGGCTTTAGCGAGTAACGCGAAACAGAAGATAGCCTTTTACAGAGTGATTCACCCGTGTATTATCAAAAGTTTATTGGAATATGTTCCCGAGAGATAATGCACGAATTACTCTTGATGACACAATATGCATTCAATCCATTTGTACAGGCTACTAGAAAGGCAGTGTAGAAGACTTGCGACTCGTATTGATTTCTTCTGACACTGAAGTGAATATTCGGAACACAGCGTGAAAGTCGTACACAGCACAGATGTGAAAGAGGGTTTGGAGCACAATTATGATTACCCAATGAAACACCTACGATGTGTACAACGGTGTATCACGCACCTTTTGTAAAGGTCATTAAATAATAATAATTCACAGAAGTAATGAGCACTCGACACAGGACTTCTCTTGTGTAGGCTTTAAAACATTGAAACACTTTCTAATTAGTGCCTCTACTCTCCAAAGACATAACGTCTATACATCAGTAAAAGTTAATAGAAAACCAATATTGGAACTGTTTGGTTTTAGCGTTTCAATGAGCAGCTAGCTCATCGTGGAAAACCTGACCGACCATTTTGAAAGGAATTCGTACAAAGCGGTATTTTGGCAAAGTTTGAAGCAAGCTCTGCAATTCATGAATGACGGTGTGGACAGAACTGGAAAATATTCGGCAAAACGAAATGAGCCAGGCAGAGGAAGACAAACATCGCATGATCTCACTTTTCTGTGGAATCTAAAGAACGTAGTAAGCTGATGGACAGGATAGATTCAATGACGTGGCAGCATGGATCAGACCGAAGAGTCTCAGATTGCGGGTGGGGTGGGGGGGCGACGGGTGGGTGGAGGGGGAGAGAGTAACCGAAGAATTGCTATCCGTCCGTATATGACTCACCCAAGGGCACGGACAAGGGTGTGATGAGGGACTGGGGAGGTGATGTGGGCTGGGTGGAATGGGCCAAGGGGGAGAAAAATGGACATCTGTAACACCTTGAACAATAACAAGTAAATATCAATGAAAGTAAAATGGTTTGGTTTCATGTTAAACACATAAACTAAAATTCATGAATGAGGAAGAAGCTAAATGTAAGTGAATGTTTGCTCATGCTCCCCCTTTAAATACCATTCAGTTAAAAGACTTCGCCAGCGACATGAGCATTCCTCACAGTAATTCACCTGTGAATGAGGGGAAAGATTGAGACATAGTCCAACGTGATGTAATGCGTGTATTAGTCTATGAACTAACTTGCAATCAATATGTTTGGATAGGCTACTTGCAAGGTCTACTGGGAAAGTTTTGATTTTCGTGCTTGAATGAGTTTTGCAATGTTTAAGTCTCTAGGACAGTCTGGGTACAGCGTTAGAATGTTTTTTGAGGAGAGGGTTTGGAAACACTGATGGAAGCACAAACTCTACCAACTGCGTGAAAATCCAAACTACTTAATATGTGTTTGAACGTGTTCTTTCAGGAAACGGCTTGACATGATGAGACTAAGCAGAAGATACTAGCACTTTGCGGACTGATTCACCTGTGAATGATCACAGATTTATGTGAATACGTACCAAGGTAGTTCATGTATGAATACTTGATGACACACCATGTATTCAGTACACTTTTACATGCTAATCTCAATGACAGTTCAGAAGAGTGTTGTTTTAGTGTTTCAAGTTACCTAGCACTGTTTAACACTGGAGTTCAGTTTCTGAACACACGTTGTGAAGGATGTACACAACACAGATGTGCAACAACACTGTGCTTGGCAGAATTAGGATAGCCAAAGGAAACACCTGCTATCTATGGAAACAATGGGACAAAATGCACCTTTTGTAAACATCATTACATGATACTTCACAGAAGCAGTGAGTCCTCGACAGAAAATCTCTCTTGCGGATTCTTTCGAATAGTGAAACGCTTTCCAATTCATGCCCCTATCTTTCTAAGGCATAACGTCAGTCCATTTGGACGTGTTAAGAGCTAACCAGTATTGGAACCGCGGCGTTTTAGCGTTTATATTTGCAGCTCACTGTGTAAAAGTTGACTGACCATTCTAAAAATCAGTTCAGACCAGGTGGGATTTTGTTCAGTGTTAAGGAAACACTAAAAGTCATGAATGAGAAACTTAGAAAGTGGTAACTGTTTGATCATACTCACCTTTCAAATTCCATTAAATTAAAAGACTTCACTGGCAATATGAGAACTGCAGAGAGTAATTCAACTGTAAAATTAGGTCAAAGACTGAGACAAAAGTGTCCAAAGTGAGCTAACCTGTGTATTAGTCTTTGAAATAACATCAAATCAATACATTTGTATCGGCTACTGGCAACGCCTGCTGGGACATGTTTGGCTGTAGTCCTGGAATGACTTTAGCATTGTTTAAACCTCTAGCAAAGGCTATGTACAGTGTTGGAAAGTGGAACAGGCAGAGGATTTGGAAACACTGATTGAAACAGAAAGTATACCTAGAGCATGCAAATCCAAACGATTTAATAAGGAAATATTGAGAGGTGGCGTAAGGGGGGAAAGGGCATTAAATGAAGTAGATCTCAAGGGTAACCTTAAATGTAAACTGAAGAAGTGCTCCAATCAAAAGACGTGAGGTAGCCGAATGGATAAGACAACAGGCCCCAAATACGTACTCTCTGCAAGAGACCCACCTGAGAGCAAAACATTCACAGAAGCTAAAAACGAAAGGATGGGAAAAAATATTCCCTGCAAATGGAAATAAACAACGAGGTTAGCATTACGTGTTTCTGACAATCTAAGCTTACAGACCATAACAAGGGACAAAAGTGGTCACTACATTACAATAAAGGAATCAATCCAGCAGGAGGAAATAACACATCAATATACATGCACCCAATAGAGGAGCGCATACATATGTAAGAGATTAATTCATTCGTGGACTTTAAGGCAGAGATCTACAGCAGACAATCATAGTGGAATATTTTAACACCCCACTGTCATCATTTTACTGATGATCAAGACAAAATGTCAACAGGGAAACACAGGTCTTAAATGACACACTGGATCTAATGGATTTCATTGATATTTACAGAACCGTTCCTCCCAAAGCAGCAGAAGACACAAACTTCTCAAGTGCACGCGGCACATTTTCAAAAGTAGACTACATGTTAGGGCACAAGGCGAGGCAATACAAACTCCACTGAAGACTGAAAATCTTATCAAACACCTTCTCAGACCACAATGCCATGAACCTAGAAATCAACCTTGATAAAGAGGAAGATTTAAACGAATGGAAGAATAGGCCATGTTCCCGGACTGGAAGAATTAATAGCATTCAAAGGTCTATATTCGCCAACGCAATTTACAAATTCAAATGCATTTTGGAATAAAATACCAACAGCATATTTCACAGAGCTATAACAAATACTCCAAAGCATTATACGGAAACAAAAGAGGCCCCAAATAGCAGCAGCCCTCTGGACAACAAAGAGCAGAGTGGGAGGGATCACTTTACCGCATATCAAACTGTACTACTAAGCCACTGTAATCAAAACAGCCTGGTACTGGCACCACAACAGACATGCGTAGCTCAACGGCATAGAACAGAGAGCCCAGAAAGAGACCAAAAGCATTATGGTCAGTTAGTAATTGACAAAGGAGGCCAGAGTAAAGGACAATGGAGTAAAGGTAGACTCTTCACTAAATGGTGCTAGGAAAATTGAACAACTACCTTTAAAAAAAGGGAACTAGACCACCAACTTACACCATACACCAAAATAAATTCAAAATGGATCAAAGGCTTACATGTAAGTTGTGGAACTACTGTTTGAGAGAACATATTTGCCAAACACACATCTGATACAGGGTTAATATCCAAAATACGTAGGGAACTCATACAATCCAATTACAAACCGGGCTAAGTACCTAATAGGTACTTCTGCAGAGAGGACAACATATAGATGGCCAAGAGACATGTGAGAAAATGCTCAGCGCCACTAATCAGAGAAATGCAAATTGAAACCACGGTGAGGTATCACTTCACACCTGTAAGAACGGCTACCATCAACAAATCCACAAAGGACATGTGCCGTGAGGATGTGGAGAAAGGGGAGCCTTACTTAGTACACTGCCGGTGGGAATGCAGACTTGGGCAGCCGCTACGGAAAACAGTCTGGAGGCGCCTCGAATAAATTAAAATGGGACTATCTTTGGACCCAGTGATCTCACTTCTAGGAATATATCTTAAGATATAGTCTTAAAAGAAAATAATCAGAAAGAATAGATGCACCCCTTTGTTCATAGTAGTGCGTGTGACGATAGCTAAAACCTAGAAAGGGCCCAAGCGTCCGTCAGCAGATGAGTGGATAAAAAGGCTGTGGGACAGTTACACCGTGGAGCACCACACAGCTGTAAAGAAGAAGGATCTCATACCATGGGGGGCAGCACGGATGGGCTTAGACAATATTATGCTAAGTGAAATAAGCCGGCTGGAGAAAGACAAGTATTGCTTGATTTCACTCGCATGTGGAACTTGAAGGACAAAATCAACTGATGGACAAAAGAGATCCGGGGACACTGAAGCATGGAACAAGCTGATGATTCTCAGAGGGAAGGTGGGGGTAGGTGGGTGGCTGGGAAGGGATGAACCAAAGACCTTATATGCATGTATGCAGAACCCATGGACACAGGCAATAGTGTGGTGGCGGCCCGGGTATATTTGTTTATGCTTTTCCATAAATTCCACTATATTAAAATACTTCACAGGCGATATGAGCATTTGTCACGGTTATTCAACTGTGAATTACGTCAAAGATTCAGACATAGCCCAAAGTGATCTAATGCGTTTATTAGCCTACGAAATAACATAAAATCAATGCATTTGTGTATGCTGCTTGCAACTTCTATTTGGAAAGGTCTAGGCGTACTGCTTGAAAGAGGGTTGCATTGTTTAAACCTCTTGCAAAGTCCAGGACAGTGTTAGCAAGTCGTATACACGGAGGTTTAGGAAACACTGATTGAAGCATAAAGCATACCTACTGCAGGAAAATCAAAACTATGTCATAGGTGTACAAACAAACATAACATAAAATCAATAGATTTGTGAATGGAAAGAGCACACCAATATTGGAACAGCGCCATTTTTCACAGGAGAGGTTTACAGAATGAGTCACCTGTGTATTACAAAAGGTTCATTTGAGTACCTTCCAGACAGCCAGTGCAGGAATTGCTCGATGGCATAACAGGCATTCAATACATTCGTGTATGTGAATAGCGAAGACAGTGGAGAAGAGTGCAGTTTCAATGCTTCATTTTCCTTTGTACTGTCCCAAACTGGAGTGACTATTGTGAACAAAACTAGAAATGTGTACAAAATACAGATGTGCTACACCGTTCGTACCACAATTATGATTACGAAATGGAAAGACACCTACTAACAGCGTAAACAATGGAGTAACAGACACTTTTTGGCACGATCATTACATTCGAATACTTCACTCGACACGGAACTTCTCTTGCTTATTCCCTCCAATGGCGAAACACACTCCAAATAATGCCTCTATTTTTATAAGACATACATAAAATGAATACATTTCTAAAGGGGAAGAACAAACCAATATTGGAACAGTGTACTTTTAGCATTTAAATCGGCCGCCCAGTGTGTAAAGCTTGACTGGCCATTGTAGTATTAATTCCTATGAAGCGGTACTTTGCAAAGCTTTAAGTAAACACTAAAATTCATAATTGAGAATGGAATTAAATAATGAATGTTCGTGCATACTTCACCAGTCTATTCCATTATATTAACAGAGTTCACAGGACATATGAGCATTTCACACAGTAATGCAACTGAATTACGTCAGAGATCAAGGCTTACTCCAAAGTGATGTGATGTGTTTCTTAGTCCGTGTAACAACCTAAAATCAATACATGTGGTATATGCTCCTTGCAATGTCTGTAAGGAAAGGTCTAGTTTTAGCGCCTCAATGAGTTTGGCAGTGCTTGCACTGTTAGCAAAGCTTATGTACGTGCAGCATTAGAAAGTTGAATACACAGAGGATTTGGAAACACTGACGCAGAAACAGCAGCTACCGCATGAAAATCCAAACTCTGTAATCGGTTTTCCAACATGCTCTCATACTACATGGCTTTAGCGAGTAACGCGAAACAGAAGATAGCCTTTTACAGAGTGATTCACCCGTGTATTATCAAAAGTTTATTGGAATATGTTCCCGAGAGATAATGCACGAATTACTCTTGATGACACAATATGCATTCAATCCATTTGTACAGGCTACTAGAAAGGCAGTGTAGAAGACTTGCGACTCGTATTGATTTCTTCTGACACTGAAGTGAATATTCGGAACACAGCGTGAAAGTCGTACACAGCACAGATGTGAAAGAGGGTTTGGAGCACAATTATGATTACCCAATGAAACACCTACGATGTGTACAACGGTGTATCACGCACCTTTTGTAAAGGTCATTAAATAATAATAATTCACAGAAGTAATGAGCACTCGACACAGGACTTCTCTTGTGTAGGCTTTAAAACATTGAAACACTTTCTAATTAGTGCCTCTACTCTCCAAAGACATAACGTCTATACATCAGTAAAAGTTAATAGAAAACCAATATTGGAACTGTTTGGTTTTAGCGTTTCAATGAGCAGCTAGCTCATCGTGGAAAACCTGACCGACCATTTTGAAAGGAATTCGTACAAAGCGGTATTTTGGCAAAGTTTGAAGCAAGCTCTGCAATTCATGAATGACGGTGTGGACAGAACTGGAAAATATTCGGCAAAACGAAATGAGCCAGGCAGAGGAAGACAAACATCGCATGATCTCACTTTTCTGTGGAATCTAAAGAACGTAATAAGCTGATGGACAGGATAGATTCAATGACGTGGCAGCATGGATCAGACCGAAGAGTCTCAGATTGCGGGTGGGGTGGGGGGGCGACGGGTGGGTGGAGGGGGAGAGAGTAACCGAAGAATTGCTATCCGTCCGTATATGACTCACCCAAGGGCACGGACAAGGGTGTGATGAGGGACTGGGGAGGTGATGTGGGCTGGGTGGAATGGGCCAAGGGGGAGAAAAATGGACATCTGTAACACCTTGAACAATAACAAGTAAATATCAATGAAAGTAAAATGGTTTGGTTTCATGTTAAACACATAAACTAAAATTCATGAATGAGGAAGAAGCTAAATGTAAGTGAATGTTTGCTCATGCTCCCCCTTTAAATACCATTCAGTTAAAAGACTTCGCCAGCGACATGAGCATTCCTCACAGTAATTCACCTGTGAATGAGGGGAAAGATTGAGACATAGTCCAACGTGATGTAATGCGTGTATTAGTCTATGAACTAACTTGCAATCAATATGTTTGGATAGGCTACTTGCAAGGTCTACTGGGAAAGTTTTGATTTTCGTGCTTGAATGAGTTTTGCAATGTTTAAGTCTCTAGGACAGTCTGGGTACAGCGTTAGAATGTTTTTTGAGGAGAGGGTTTGGAAACACTGATGGAAGCACAAACTCTATCAACTGCGTGAAAATCCAAACTACTTAATATGTGTTTGAACGTGTTCTTTCAGGAAACGGCTTGACATGATGAGACTAAGCAGAAGATATTAGCACTTTGCGGACTGATTCACCTGTGAATGATCACAGATTTCTGTGAATACGTACCAAGGTAGTTCATGTATGAATACTTGATGACACACCATGTATTCAGTACACTTTTACATGCTAATCTCAATGACAGTTCAGAAGAGTGTTGTTTTAGTGTTTCAAGTTACCTAGCACTGTTTAACACTGGAGTTCAGTTTCTGAACACACGTTGTGAAGGATGTACACAACACAGATGTGCAACAACACTGTGCTTGGCAGAATTAGGATAGCCAAAGGAAACACCTGCTATCTATGGAAACAATGGGACAAAATGCACCTTTTGTAAACATCATTACATGATACTTCACAGAAGCAGTGAGTCCTCGACAGAAAATCTCTCTTGCGGATTCTTTCGAATAGTGAAACGCTTTCCAATTCATGCCCCTATCTTTCTAAGGCATAACGTCAGTCCATTTGGACGTGTTAAGGGCTAACCAGTATTGGAACCGCGGCGTTTTAGCGTTTATATTTGCAGCTCACTGTGTAAAAGTTGACTGACCATTCTAAAAATCAGTTCAGACCAGGTGGGATTTTGTTCAGTGTTAAGGAAACACTAAAAGTCATGAATGAGAAACTTAGAAAGTGGTAACTGTTTGATCATACTCACCTTTCAAATTCCATTAAATTAAAAGACTTCACTGGCAATATGAGAACTGCAGAGAGTAATTCAACTGTAAAATTAGGTCAAAGACTGAGACAAAAGTGTCCAAAGTGAGCTAACCTGTGTATTAGTCTTTGAAATAACATCAAATCAATACATTTGTATCGGCTACTGGCAACGCCTGCTGGGACATGTTTGGCTGTAGTCCTGGAATGACTTTAGCATTGTTTAAACCTCTAGCAAAGGCTATGTACAGTGTTGGAAAGTGGAACAGGCAGAGGATTTGGAAACACTGATTGAAACAGAAAGTATACCTAGAGC
This sequence comes from Miniopterus natalensis, assembly GCF_054644295.1. Taxonomy (NCBI): domain Eukaryota; kingdom Metazoa; phylum Chordata; class Mammalia; order Chiroptera; family Miniopteridae; genus Miniopterus; species Miniopterus natalensis. The sequence goes on along the minus strand of NW_028270013.1, from coordinate 13,904 downwards.
ATGCAAATCCAAACGATTTAATAAGGAAATATTGAGAGGTGGCGTAAGGGGGGAAAGGGCATTAAATGAAGTAGATCTCAAGGGTAACCTTAAATGTAAACTGAAGAAGTGCTCCAATCAAAAGACGTGAGGTAGCCGAATGGATAAGACAACAGGCCCCAAATACGTACTCTCTGCAAGAGACCCACCTGAGAGCAAAACATTCACAGAAGCTAAAAACGAAAGGATGGGAAAAAATATTCCCTGCAAATGGAAATAAACAACGAGGTTAGCATTACGTGTTTCTGACAATCTAAGCTTACAGACCATAACAAGGGACAAAAGTGGTCACTACATTACAATAAAGGAATCAATCCAGCAGGAGGAAATAACACATCAATATACATGCACCCAATAGAGGAGCGCATACATATGTAAGAGATTAATTCATTCGTGGACTTTAAGGCAGAGATCTACAGCAGACAATCATAGTGGAATATTTTAACACCCCACTGTCATCATTTTACTGATGATCAAGACAAAATGTCAACAGGGAAACACAGGTCTTAAATGACACACTGGATCTAATGGATTTCATTGATATTTACAGAACCGTTCCTCCCAAAGCAGCAGAAGACACAAACTTCTCAAGTGCACGCGGCACATTTTCAAAAGTAGACTACATGTTAGGGCACAAGGCGAGGCAATACAAACTCCACTGAAGACTGAAAATCTTATCAAACACCTTCTCAGACCACAATGCCATGAACCTAGAAATCAACCTTGATAAAGAGGAAGATTTAAACGAATGGAAGAATAGGCCATGTTCCCGGACTGGAAGAATTAATAGCATTCAAAGGTCTATATTCGCCAACGCAATTTACAAATTCAAATGCATTTTGGAATAAAATACCAACAGCATATTTCACAGAGCTATAACAAATACTCCAAAGCATTATACGGAAACAAAAGAGGCCCCAAATAGCAGCAGCCCTCTGGACAACAAAGAGCAGAGTGGGAGGGATCACTTTACCGCATATCAAACTGTACTACTAAGCCACTGTAATCAAAACAGCCTGGTACTGGCACCACAACAGACATGCGTAGCTCAACGGCATAGAACAGAGAGCCCAGAAAGAGACCAAAAGCATTATGGTCAGTTAGTAATTGACAAAGGAGGCCAGAGTAAAGGACAATGGAGTAAAGGTAGACTCTTCACTAAATGGTGCTAGGAAAATTGAACAACTACCTTTAAAAAAAGGGAACTAGACCACCAACTTACACCATACACCAAAATAAATTCAAAACGGATCAAAGGCTTACATGTAAGTTGTGGAACTACTGTTTGAGAGAACATATTTGCCAAACACACATCTGATACAGGGTTAATATCCAAAATACGTAGGGAACTCATACAATCCAATTACAAACCGGGCTAAGTACCTAATAGGTACTTCTGCAGAGAGGACAACATATAGATGGCCAAGAGACATGTGAGAAAATGCTCAGCGCCACTAATCAGAGAAATGCAAATTGAAACCACGGTGAGGTATCACTTCACACCTGTAAGAACGGCTACCATCAACAAATCCACAAAGGACATGTGCCGTGAGGATGTGGAGAAAGGGGAGCCTTACTTAGTACACTGCCGGTGGGAATGCAGACTTGGGCAGCCGCTACGGAAAACAGTCTGGAGGCGCCTCGAATAAATTAAAATGGGACTATCTTTGGACCCAGTGATCTCACTTCTAGGAATATATCTTAAGATATAGTCTTAAAAGAAAATAATCAGAAAGAATAGATGCACCCCTTTGTTCATAGTAGTGCGTGTGACGATAGCTAAAACCTAGAAAGGGCCCAAGCGTCCGTCAGCAGATGAGTGGATAAAAAGGCTGTGGGACAGTTACACCGTGGAGCACCACACAGCTGTAAAGAAGAAGGATCTCATACCATGGGGGGCAGCACGGATGGGCTTAGACAATATTATGCTAAGTGAAATAAGCCGGCTGGAGAAAGACAAGTATTGCTTGATTTCACTCGCATGTGGAACTTGAAGGACAAAATCAACTGATGGACAAAAGAGATCCGGGGACACTGAAGCATGGAACAAGCTGATGATTCTCAGAGGGAAGGTGGGGGTAGGTGGGTGGCTGGGAAGGGATGAACCAAAGACCTTATATGCATGTATGCAGAACCCATGGACACAGGCAATAGTGTGGTGGCGGCCCGGGTATATTTGTTTATGCTTTTCCATAAATTCCACTATATTAAAATACTTCACAGGCGATATGAGCATTTGTCACGGTTATTCAACTGTGAATTACGTCAAAGATTCAGACATAGCCCAAAGTGATCTAATGCGTTTATTAGCCTACGAAATAACATAAAATCAATGCATTTGTGTATGCTGCTTGCAACTTCTATTTGGAAAGGTCTAGGCGTACTGCTTGAAAGAGGGTTGCATTGTTTAAACCTCTTGCAAAGTCCAGGACAGTGTTAGCAAGTCGTATACACGGAGGTTTAGGAAACACTGATTGAAGCATAAAGCATACCTACTGCAGGAAAATCAAAACTATGTCATAGGTGTACAAACAAACATAACATAAAATCAATAGATTTGTGAATGGAAAGAGCACACCAATATTGGAACAGCGCCATTTTTCACAGGAGAGGTTTACAGAATGAGTCACCTGTGTATTACAAAAGGTTCATTTGAGTACCTTCCAGACAGCCAGTGCAGGAATTGCTCGATGGCATAACAGGCATTCAATACATTCGTGTATGTGAATAGCGAAGACAGTGGAGAAGAGTGCAGTTTCAATGCTTCATTTTCCTTTGTACTGTCCCAAACTGGAGTGACTATTGTGAACAAAACTAGAAATGTGTACAAAATACAGATGTGCTACACCGTTCGTACCACAATTATGATTACGAAATGGAAAGACACCTACTAACAGCGTAAACAATGGAGTAACAGACACTTTTTGGCACGATCATTACATTCGAATACTTCACTCGACACGGAACTTCTCTTGCTTATTCCCTCCAATGGCGAAACACACTCCAAATAATGCCTCTATTTTTATAAGACATACATAAAATGAATACATTTCTAAAGGGGAAGAACAAACCAATATTGGAACAGTGTACTTTTAGCATTTAAATCGGCCGCCCAGTGTGTAAAGCTTGACTGGCCATTGTAGTATCAATTCCTATGAAGCGGTACTTTGCAAAGCTTTAAGTAAACACTAAAATTCATAATTGAGAATGGAATTAAATAATGAATGTTCGTGCATACTTCACCAGTCTATTCCATTATATTAACAGAGTTCACAGGACATATGAGCATTTCACACAGTAATGCAACTGAATTACGTCAGAGATCAAGGCTTACTCCAAAGTGATGTGATGTGTTTCTTAGTCCGTGTAACAACCTAAAATCAATACATGTGGTATATGCTCCTTGCAATGTCTGTAAGGAAAGGTCTAGTTTTAGCGCCTCAATGAGTTTGGCAGTGCTTGCACTGTTAGCAAAGCTTATGTACGTGCAGCATTAGAAAGTTGAATACACAGAGGATTTGGAAACACTGACGCAGAAACAGCAGCTACCGCATGAAAATCCAAACTCTGTAATCGGTTTTCCAACATGCTCTCATACTACATGGCTTTAGCGAGTAACGCGAAACAGAAGATAGCCTTTTACAGAGTGATTCACCCGTGTATTATCAAAAGTTTATTGGAATATGTTCCCGAGAGATAATGCACGAATTACTCTTGATGACACAATATGCATTCAATCCATTTGTACAGGCTACTAGAAAGGCAGTGTAGAAGACTTGCGACTCGTATTGATTTCTTCTGACACTGAAGTGAATATTCGGAACACAGCGTGAAAGTCGTACACAGCACAGATGTGAAAGAGGGTTTGGAGCACAATTATGATTACCCAATGAAACACCTACGATGTGTACAACGGTGTATCACGCACCTTTTGTAAAGGTCATTAAATAATAATAATTCACAGAAGTAATGAGCACTCGACACAGGACTTCTCTTGTGTAGGCTTTAAAACATTGAAACACTTTCTAATTAGTGCCTCTACTCTCCAAAGACATAACGTCTATACATCAGTAAAAGTTAATAGAAAACCAATATTGGAACTGTTTGGTTTTAGCGTTTCAATGAGCAGCTAGCTCATCGTGGAAAACCTGACCGACCATTTTGAAAGGAATTCGTACAAAGCGGTATTTTGGCAAAGTTTGAAGCAAGCTCTGCAATTCATGAATGACGGTGTGGACAGAACTGGAAAATATTCGGCAAAACGAAATGAGCCAGGCAGAGGAAGACAAACATCGCATGATCTCACTTTTCTGTGGAATCTAAAGAACGTAATAAGCTGATGGACAGGATAGATTCAATGACGTGGCAGCATGGATCAGACCGAAGAGTCTCAGATTGCGGGTGGGGTGGGGGGGCGACGGGTGGGTGGAGGGGGAGAGAGTAACCGAAGAATTGCTATCCGTCCGTATATGACTCACCCAAGGGCACGGACAAGGGTGTGATGAGGGACTGGGGAGGTGATGTGGGCTGGGTGGAATGGGCCAAGGGGGAGAAAAATGGACATCTGTAACACCTTGAACAATAACAAGTAAATATCAATGAAAGTAAAATGGTTTGGTTTCATGTTAAACACATAAACTAAAATTCATGAATGAGGAAGAAGCTAAATGTAAGTGAATGTTTGCTCATGCTCCCCCTTTAAATACCATTCAGTTAAAAGACTTCGCCAGCGACATGAGCATTCCTCACAGTAATTCACCTGTGAATGAGGGGAAAGATTGAGACATAGTCCAACGTGATGTAATGCGTGTATTAGTCTATGAACTAACTTGCAATCAATATGTTTGGATAGGCTACTTGCAAGGTCTACTGGGAAAGTTTTGATTTTCGTGCTTGAATGAGTTTTGCAATGTTTAAGTCTCTAGGACAGTCTGGGTACAGCGTTAGAATGTTTTTTGAGGAGAGGGTTTGGAAACACTGATGGAAGCACAAACTCTATCAACTGCGTGAAAATCCAAACTACTTAATATGTGTTTGAACGTGTTCTTTCAGGAAACGGCTTGACATGATGAGACTAAGCAGAAGATATTAGCACTTTGCGGACTGATTCACCTGTGAATGATCACAGATTTCTGTGAATACGTACCAAGGTAGTTCATGTATGAATACTTGATGACACACCATGTATTCAGTACACTTTTACATGCTAATCTCAATGACAGTTCAGAAGAGTGTTGTTTTAGTGTTTCAAGTTACCTAGCACTGTTTAACACTGGAGTTCAGTTTCTGAACACACGTTGTGAAGGATGTACACAACACAGATGTGCAACAACACTGTGCTTGGCAGAATTAGGATAGCCAAAGGAAACACCTGCTATCTATGGAAACAATGGGACAAAATGCACCTTTTGTAAACATCATTACATGATACTTCACAGAAGCAGTGAGTCCTCGACAGAAAATCTCTCTTGCGGATTCTTTCGAATAGTGAAACGCTTTCCAATTCATGCCCCTATCTTTCTAAGGCATAACGTCAGTCCATTTGGACGTGTTAAGGGCTAACCAGTATTGGAACCGCGGCGTTTTAGCGTTTATATTTGCAGCTCACTGTGTAAAAGTTGACTGACCATTCTAAAAATCAGTTCAGACCAGGTGGGATTTTGTTCAGTGTTAAGGAAACACTAAAAGTCATGAATGAGAAACTTAGAAAGTGGTAACTGTTTGATCATACTCACCTTTCAAATTCCATTAAATTAAAAGACTTCACTGGCAATATGAGAACTGCAGAGAGTAATTCAACTGTAAAATTAGGTCAAAGACTGAGACAAAAGTGTCCAAAGTGAGCTAACCTGTGTATTAGTCTTTGAAATAACATCAAATCAATACATTTGTATCGGCTACTGGCAACGCCTGCTGGGACATGTTTGGCTGTAGTCCTGGAATGACTTTAGCATTGTTTAAACCTCTAGCAAAGGCTATGTACAGTGTTGGAAAGTGGAACAGGCAGAGGATTTGGAAACACTGATTGAAACAGAAAGTATACCTAGAGCATGCAAATCCAAACGATTTAATAAGGAAATATTGAGAGGTGGCGTAAGGGGGGAAAGGGCATTAAATGAAGTAGATCTCAAGGGTAACCTTAAATGTAAACTGAAGAAGTGCTCCAATCAAAAGACGTGAGGTAGCCGAATGGATAAGACAACAGGCCCCAAATACGTACTCTCTGCAAGAGACCCACCTGAGAGCAAAACATTCACAGAAGCTAAAAACGAAAGGATGGGAAAAAATATTCCCTGCAAATGGAAATAAACAACGAGGTTAGCATTACGTGTTTCTGACAATCTAAGCTTACAGACCATAACAAGGGACAAAAGTGGTCACTACATTACAATAAAGGAATCAATCCAGCAGGAGGAAATAACACATCAATATACATGCACCCAATAGAGGAGCGCATACATATGTAAGAGATTAATTCATTCGTGGACTTTAAGGCAGAGATCTACAGCAGACAATCATAGTGGAATATTTTAACACCCCACTGTCATCATTTTACTGATGATCAAGACAAAATGTCAACAGGGAAACACAGGTCTTAAATGACACACTGGATCTAATGGATTTCATTGATATTTACAGAACCGTTCCTCCCAAAGCAGCAGAAGACACAAACTTCTCAAGTGCACGCGGCACATTTTCAAAAGTAGACTACATGTTAGGGCACAAGGCGAGGCAATACAAACTCCACTGAAGACTGAAAATCTTATCAAACACCTTCTCAGACCACAATGCCATGAACCTAGAAATCAACCTTGATAAAGAGGAAGATTTAAACGAATGGAAGAATAGGCCATGTTCCCGGACTGGAAGAATTAATAGCATTCAAAGGTCTATATTCGCCAACGCAATTTACAAATTCAAATGCATTTTGGAATAAAATACCAACAGCATATTTCACAGAGCTATAACAAATACTCCAAAGCATTATACGGAAACAAAAGAGGCCCCAAATAGCAGCAGCCCTCTGGACAACAAAGAGCAGAGTGGGAGGGATCACTTTACCGCATATCAAACTGTACTACTAAGCCACTGTAATCAAAACAGCCTGGTACTGGCACCACAACAGACATGCGTAGCTCAACGGCATAGAACAGAGAGCCCAGAAAGAGACCAAAAGCATTATGGTCAGTTAGTAATTGACAAAGGAGGCCAGAGTAAAGGACAATGGAGTAAAGGTAGACTCTTCACTAAATGGTGCTAGGAAAATTGAACAACTACCTTTAAAAAAAGGGAACTAGACCACCAACTTACACCATACACCAAAATAAATTCAAAACGGATCAAAGGCTTACATGTAAGTTGTGGAACTACTGTTTGAGAGAACATATTTGCCAAACACACATCTGATACAGGGTTAATATCCAAAATACGTAGGGAACTCATACAATCCAATTACAAACCGGGCTAAGTACCTAATAGGTACTTCTGCAGAGAGGACAACATATAGATGGCCAAGAGACATGTGAGAAAATGCTCAGCGCCACTAATCAGAGAAATGCAAATTGAAACCACGGTGAGGTATCACTTCACACCTGTAAGAACGGCTACCATCAACAAATCCACAAAGGACATGTGCCGTGAGGATGTGGAGAAAGGGGAGCCTTACTTAGTACACTGCCGGTGGGAATGCAGACTTGGGCAGCCGCTACGGAAAACAGTCTGGAGGCGCCTCGAATAAATTAAAATGGGACTATCTTTGGACCCAGTGATCTCACTTCTAGGAATATATCTTAAGATATAGTCTTAAAAGAAAATAATCAGAAAGAATAGATGCACCCCTTTGTTCATAGTAGTGCGTGTGACGATAGCTAAAACCTAGAAAGGGCCCAAGCGTCCGTCAGCAGATGAGTGGATAAAAAGGCTGTGGGACAGTTACACCGTGGAGCACCACACAGCTGTAAAGAAGAAGGATCTCATACCATGGGGGGCAGCACGGATGGGCTTAGACAATATTATGCTAAGTGAAATAAGCCGGCTGGAGAAAGACAAGTATTGCTTGATTTCACTCGCATGTGGAACTTGAAGGACAAAATCAACTGATGGACAAAAGAGATCCGGGGACACTGAAGCATGGAACAAGCTGATGATTCTCAGAGGGAAGGTGGGGGTAGGTGGGTGGCTGGGAAGGGATGAACCAAAGACCTTATATGCATGTATGCAGAACCCATGGACACAGGCAATAGTGTGGTGGCGGCCCGGGTATATTTGTTTATGCTTTTCCATAAATTCCACTATATTAAAATACTTCACAGGCGATATGAGCATTTGTCACGGTTATTCAACTGTGAATTACGTCAAAGATTCAGACATAGCCCAAAGTGATCTAATGCGTTTATTAGCCTACGAAATAACATAAAATCAATGCATTTGTGTATGCTGCTTGCAACTTCTATTTGGAAAGGTCTAGGCGTACTGCTTGAAAGAGGGTTGCATTGTTTAAACCTCTTGCAAAGTCCAGGACAGTGTTAGCAAGTCGTATACACGGAGGTTTAGGAAACACTGATTGAAGCATAAAGCATACCTACTGCAGGAAAATCAAAACTATGTCATAGGTGTACAAACAAACATAACATAAAATCAATAGATTTGTGAATGGAAAGAGCACACCAATATTGGAACAGCGCCATTTTTCACAGGAGAGGTTTACAGAATGAGTCACCTGTGTATTACAAAAGGTTCATTTGAGTACCTTCCAGACAGCCAGTGCAGGAATTGCTCGATGGCATAACAGGCATTCAATACATTCGTGTATGTGAATAGCGAAGACAGTGGAGAAGAGTGCAGTTTCAGTGCTTCATTTTCCTTTGTACTGTCCCAAACTGGAGTGACTATTGTGAACAAAACTAGAAATGTGTACAAAATACAGATGTGCTACACCGTTCGTACCACAATTATGATTACGAAATGGAAAGACACCTACTAACAGCGTAAACAATGGAGTAACAGACACTTTTTGGCACGATCATTACATTCGAATACTTCACTCGACACGGAACTTCTCTTGCTTATTCCCTCCAATGGCGAAACACACTCCAAATAATGCCTCTATTTTTATAAGACATACATAAAATGAATACATTTCTAAAGGGGAAGAACAAACCAATATTGGAACAGTGTACTTTTAGCATTTAAATCGGCCGCCCAGTGTGTAAAGCTTGACTGGCCATTGTAGTATCAATTCCTATGAAGCGGTACTTTGCAAAGCTTTAAGTAAACACTAAAATTCATAATTGAGAATGGAATTAAATAATGAATGTTCGTGCATACTTCACCAGTCTATTCCATTATATTAACAGAGTTCACAGGACATATGAGCATTTCACACAGTAATGCAACTGAATTACGTCAGAGATCAAGGCTTACTCCAAAGTGATGTGATGTGTTTCTTAGTCCGTGTAACAACCTAAAATCAATACATGTGGTATATGCTCCTTGCAATGTCTGTAAGGAAAGGTCTAGTTTTAGCGCCTCAATGAGTTTGGCAGTGCTTGCACTGTTAGCAAAGCTTATGTACGTGCAGCATTAGAAAGTTGAATACACAGAGGATTTGGAAACACTGACGCAGAAACAGCAGCTACCGCATGAAAATCCAAACTCTGTAATCGGTTTTCCAACATGCTCTCATACTACATGGCTTTAGCGAGTAACGCGAAACAGAAGATAGCCTTTTACAGAGTGATTCACCCGTGTATTATCAAAAGTTTATTGGAATATGTTCCCGAGAGATAATGCACGAATTACTCTTGATGACACAATATGCATTCAATCCATTTGTACAGGCTACTAGAAAGGCAGTGTAGAAGACTTGCGACTCGTATTGATTTCTTCTGACACTGAAGTGAATATTCGGAACACAGCGTGAAAGTCGTACACAGCACAGATGTGAAAGAGGGTTTGGAGCACAATTATGATTACCCAATGAAACACCTACGATGTGTACAACGGTGTATCACGCACCTTTTGTAAAGGTCATTAAATAATAATAATTCACAGAAGTAATGAGCACTCGACACAGGACTTCTCTTGTGTAGTCTTTAAAATATTGAAACACTTTCTAATTAGTGCCTCTACTCTCCAAAGACATAACGTCTATACATCAGTAAAAGTTAATAGAAAACCAATATTGGAACTGTTTGGTTTTAGCGTTTCAATGAGCAGCTAGCTCATCGTGGAAAACCTGACCGACCATTTTGAAAGGAATTCGTACAAAGCGGTATTTTGGCAAAGTTTGAAGCAAGCTCTGCAATTCATGAATGACGGTGTGGACAGAACTGGAAAATATTCGGCAAAACGAAATGAGCCAGGCAGAGGAAGACAAACATCGCATGATCTCACTTTTCTGTGGAATCTAAAGAACGTAATAAGCTGATGGACAGGATAGATTCAATGACGTGGCAGCATGGATCAGACCGAAGAGTCTCAGATTGCGGGTGGGGTGGGGGAGCGACGGGTGGGTGGAGGGGGAGAGAGTAACCGAAGAATTGCTATCCGTCCGTATATGACTCACCCAAGGGCACGGACAAGGGTGTGATGAGGGACTGGGGAGGTGATGTGGGCTGGGTGGAATGGGCCAAGGGGGAGAAAAATGGACATCTGTAACACCTTGAACAATAACAAGTAAATATCAATGAAAGTAAAATGGTTTGGTTTCATGTTAAACACATAAACTAAAATTCATGAATGAGGAAGAAGCTAAATGTAAGTGAATGTTTGCTCATGCTCCCCCTTTAAATACCATTCAGTTAAAAGACTTCGCCAGCGACATGAGCATTCCTCACAGTAATTCACCTGTGAATGAGGGGAAAGATTGAGACATAGTCCAACGTGATGTAATGCGTGTATTAGTCTATGAACTAACTTGCAATCAATATGTTTGGATAGGCTACTTGCAAGGTCTACTGGGAAAGTTTTGATTTTCGTGCTTGAATGAGTTTTGCAATGTTTAAGTCTCTAGGACAGTCTGGGTACAGCGTTAGAATGTTTTTTGAGGAGAGGGTTTGGAAACACTGATGGAAGCACAAACTCTATCAACTGCGTGAAAATCCAAACTACTTAATATGTGTTTGAACGTGTTCTTTCAGGAAACGGCTTGACATGATGAGACTAAGCAGAAGATATTAGCACTTTGCGGACTGATTCACCTGTGAATGATCACAGATTTCTGTGAATACGTACCAAGGTAGTTCATGTATGAATACTTGATGACACACCATGTATTCAGTACACTTTTACATGCTAATCTCAATGACAGTTCAGAAGAGTGTTGTTTTAGTGTTTCAAGTTACCTAGCACTGTTTAACACTGGAGTTCAGTTTCTGAACACACGTTGTGAAGGATGTACACAACACAGATGTGCAACAACACTGTGCTTGGCAGAATTAGGATAGCCAAAGGAAACACCTGCTATCTATGGAAACAATGGGACAAAATGCACCTTTTGTAAACATCATTACATGATACTTCACAGAAGCAGTGAGTCCTCGACAGAAAATCTCTCTTGCGGATTCTTTCGAATAGTGAAACGCTTTCCAATTCATGCCCCTATCTTTCTAAGGCATAACGTCAGTCCATTTGGACGTGTTAAGGGCTAACCAGTATTGGAACCGCGGCGTTTTAGCGTTTATATTTGCAGCTCACTGTGTAAAAGTTGACTGACCATTCTAAAAATCAGTTCAGACCAGGTGGGATTTTGTTCAGTGTTAAGGAAACACTAAAAGTCATGAATGAGAAACTTAGAAAGTGGTAACTGTTTGATCATACTCACCTTTCAAATTCCATTAAATTAAAAGACTTCACTGGCAATATGAGAACTGCAGAGAGTAATTCAACTGTAAAATTAGGTCAAAGACTGAGACAAAAGTGTCCAAAGTGAGCTAACCTGTGTATTAGTCTTTGAAATAACATCAAATCAATACATTTGTATCGGCTACTGGCAACGCCTGCTGGGACATGTTTGGCTGTAGTCCTGGAATGACTTTAGCATTGTTTAAACCTCTAGCAAAGGCTATGTACAGTGTTGGAAAGTGGAACAGGCAGAGGATTTGGAAACACTGATTGAAACAGAAAGTATACCTAGAGCATGCAAATCCAAACGATTTAATAAGGAAATATTGAGAGGTGGCGTAAGGGGGGAAAGGGCATTAAATGAAGTAGATCTCAAGGGTAACCTTAAATGTAAACTGAAGAAGTGCTCCAATCAAAAGACGTGAGGTAGCCGAATGGATAAGACAACAGGCCCCAAATATGTACTCTCTGCAAGAGACCCACCTGAGAGCAAAACATTCACAGAAGCTAAAAACGAAAGGATGGGAAAAAATATTCCCTGCAAATGGAAATAAACAACGAGGTTAGCATTACGTGTTTCTGACAATCTAAGCTTACAGACCATAACAAGGGACAAAAGTGGTCACTACATTACAATAAAGGAATCAATCCAGCAGGAGGAAATAACACATCAATATACATGCACCCAATAGAGGAGCGCATACATATGTAAGAGATTAATTCATTCGTGGACTTTAAGGCAGAGATCTACAGCAGACAATCATAGTGGAATATTTTAACACCCCACTGTCATCATTTTACTGATGATCAAGACAAAATGTCAACAGGGAAACACAGGTCTTAAATGACACACTGGATCTAATGGATTTCATTGATATTTACAGAACCGTTCCTCCCAAAGCAGCAGAAGACACAAACTTCTCAAGTGCACGCGGCACATTTTCAAAAGTAGACTACATGTTAGGGCACAAGGCGAGGCAATACAAACTCCACTGAAGACTGAAAATCTTATCAAACACCTTCTCAGACCACAATGCCATGAACCTAGAAATCAACCTTGATAAAGAGGAAGATTTAAACGAATGGAAGAATAGGCCATGTTCCCGGACTGGAAGAATTAATAGCATTCAAAGGTCTATATTCGCCAACGCAATTTACAAATTCAAATGCATTTTGGAATAAAATACCAACAGCATATTTCACAGAGCTATAACAAATACTCCAAAGCATTATACGGAAACAAAAGAGGCCCCAAATAGCAGCAGCCCTCTGGACAACAAAGAGCAGAGTGGGAGGGATCACTTTACCGCATATCAAACTGTACTACTAAGCCACTGTAATCAAAACAGCCTGGTACTGGCACCACAACAGACATGCGTAGCTCAACGGCATAGAACAGAGAGCCCAGAAAGAGACCAAAAGCATTATGGTCAGTTAGTAATTGACAAAGGAGGCCAGAGTAAAGGACAATGGAGTAAAGGTAGACTCTTCACTAAATGGTGCTAGGAAAATTGAACAACTACCTTTAAAAAAAGGGAACTAGACCACCAACTTACACCATACACCAAAATAAATTCAAAACGGATCAAAGGCTTACATGTAAGTTGTGGAACTACTGTTTGAGAGAACATATTTGCCAAACACACATCTGATACAGGGTTAATATCCAAAATACGTAGGGAACTCATACAATCCAATTACAAACCGGGCTAAGTACCTAATAGGTACTTCTGCAGAGAGGACAACATATAGATGGCCAAGAGACATGTGAGAAAATGCTCAGCGCCACTAATCAGAGAAATGCAAATTGAAACCACGGTGAGGTATCACTTCACACCTGTAAGAACGGCTACCATCAACAAATCCACAAAGGACATGTGCCGTGAGGATGTGGAGAAAGGGGAGCCTTACTTAGTACACTGCCGGTGGGAATGCAGACTTGGGCAGCCGCTACGGAAAACAGTCTGGAGGCGCCTCGAATAAATTAAAATGGGACTATCTTTGGACCCAGTGATCTCACT